>NW_011499989.1:190262-230715 GCF_000495115.2 Populus euphratica
TGCTGGGTTATTTATTATTTCAACACTCTTGCACTTGGAAGAAGACATCAATCTTTGGGTCGTGTTACTAGCCACACATGATCCTTTAAGACCAGACCACCGTTGCGCCAGGTGAGCTCTTCTTATTCTTCTCCTTCTTCTCCTTCTATCATGAATAGTAGATGTGAATAATTCATGCCCACTATTCATGCAGTGAATATTGGGCCGAACCAGTTCTGGCTAAGAACAAATGGCTGGTCAAGCCTAAACTAAAAAAAAAAAAACAAAACATTTGTTGGGTTGAGATCAGCCCAATCCTTTTTTGGTCCAAAATCAGCATAATCCTTTTTTAAGCTGAGTCCAGCCCATTTAGCTGGGTTGTCCCCGTCCATATATTTAAAATATTTAATTATAATTATATATAAAAAAATTAAAAAATTCTTCAAAAAATTTATGATTTTCTCACATGTTTTTCTATCAATTTTGCATAGTATCGAATTGTATATTCACACTATAAGATATAGACCTAGTATTAAAATACCTGATTTTCTTTGAAATATTTCTAAAAAAATTCAAAAAAATCCAAAAAAGTTTCAAAACTTTTAAATTAATTTTCTTTTTCAAAAAACCAAAAAACAATTTTATTTTCATGCATATGACCAAATTCTAAAAATTTTTCCACGCATATTTTCATAAGAAAATTACATCTTTCTCATGTTTTAAAAAGAAAAAAATGGATATCATAACTAGTTTATATTAAGTTTTAGCATAAACTTTAATATTTGTAGGGTATAAAACTACATAATAGAGTAAACCTTCAGGTATTAAAGACACAAGATGCAAAATAAATGTGATTCTAAAATTTAAACTTTAAAATGGTTAGAATTAAACCCGATGAGGTAGAGACTATCTCATGAAAGGAGATCTCTCTTAGACATTAGAAAGAGACTAACAAATAGAAACCAGACCTAGAAAAACAATCAAACTACAATGCAACTTACCTTAAATAGGGTACACTAGGGTGATGCGTTTTTTATTTGCACAATCAGCCCATTACCCAGACTTTCGCAGACCATAGAGTTCATAGTAACTATAGTACTAGGTAATGACTCCTGAACTTTAATCATAATTTTATAATTAAACCCAAAACCTTTTATTTCCTAACAACAATACCTCTTCAGGAGGCATAAAAAGCTCATCATCACCTCAACATCGTGCCCCCCGACATATATAAAGGGGGTCTTGATAACCATGGCCTTTACTTACCAATTTAATTAGATCAAACAATGTTGGTCATTAGTTACCACTAATGCCATTAGTCTTTATACCATGGTAGACTAATCAAACAATGTTGATCATCAATAACTATTAATGACATTAGCCTTCACACCTTAGCAGACTAATTAAACAATATCATATATTAATAACCATTAAGGCCATTAGTCTTTATACCATGACAGACTAGTCAAACAATGCTGGTTATGAATAACTATTGATGTTATTAGTCTTCACATAATGGTAAATTGATCAAATAGTATTGGTCATCAGTAACCATGGATGCCATTAGTCTTCATACCTTGGCAGACTAAATAATGCAGATCATTAGTAACCATTAATGCCATTACTCTCTATATCTTGATAGACTAATCAAACAATGTCGACCATTAGGAACCACCAATGCCATTATTCTTCACACCTTAACAAACTAATAAAACAATGTTGATCATTAGTAACCATTAATGCCATTATTCTCCATACCTTGACAGACTAATCCAACTTTACTCTTAAACCTCTTATATCAAGTTCTCCACATGTTTCTTGGTAACATACTCAACACATGATTCCACTTCAACCACAATCATATTCATCATAATAACTTACATATCTCACTGGGTTGCCCTAACCTAAAAATCTTCATATTAACCTCATTCTTTACCCAATATCTCTTTATATTTATATTTATACAATTTCTCCGTCTTGAATCTAGATATAAATCATAACATTGTATTTTTATTATCTTTTTTTGAATACCATGCACACCCATTATTCTTTGTATACTCACTTTTACAACCACGTATAACACTGCCCATTTCAAATGCCTATTTTTTTTTTTACTAATAGGTGTGACATTTCACTTTTGGAATCCAATGTCCATGTTATGAATGCATAATTTCACTTCATCATGTCTGCATACATTTTGATTTTATAAATTGATACCTTTTCCACTTCTACTGATATAACTTATCTATATCATTTTGGTTACAATATTTATCATCATGTTTTGACTTTTCACATTAAACACCCATACAAATATTGTCTTCCACTATCTCATATCACAACCAATGCATACTTTGCATTTTTTAATATTCATTAACTTGTCCTTTTCATAACTTGATTATTTCATTACTTAGAAACAATACTATAAGAAATAAAAACTAGAAGGTGAGTCATTTATGATTAGAATTGCATTGAGTTTACAAGTCAAAAAAGATGATTTGAAGCAATAAAAAAAGAATATTTTTCATTTGACATACCACATCAGAAATAAGGATGAAAAGTATTAGCCTTTAATGCATTTATTGCCTTCATATAGATATGAGAGAAAGCATCCTAGACCTTGGTATGAAAATTTAATTTATAACTGAAAAGTTGATGTGCCTATTCATATACATGGGAGTAAAGAAATTTCAGTCAAGAATGTGACTTTTCAGATATGTTAGTGAGGTTAACTTATACAAAAAAAAAAAATGGTCACGATGAAAGAAAATGGTGAGTTAATTAATAAGAAAAAAAAGAGAGAGGCCTTTTATGAAGATAAGAAAATAGACTATTAAAGGGAAAACAAAGTATAAGATCTTTTATGCAAGATGGAGTGTTGTAAAGAATTTTTTTTATACTATCAAACCTATGTAAAATAGTGTTGTTGATTCTTTGTTACAGGAGTATGTGGATGTGTTACCCATAGATGGTGTTCTTATAAATGATGTTGGGAAGAATCTTTTTGAAAAAAGGTGGAAGGATGAGAATCAGTAAGCAACACCACATGATCTATTACATGTGTCAATTAGGCCAATTACAAGGTTAAAGACCAAGAATATTAAATAGGTTTTCAGTATAATTCTTTCAAGTGACCTGTCCATTTATGAAATTCAAAGATTCTTCAAAATGGTCTAATTCTTCTAAGGTCCGTTTCTTTTGAAAAAATCAAATATTTTTCAAATTAGTTATTTTATAAAGGGACAAACTCAAAAATGTTTTTCTTGAAAATGGTTACTTCATAGAGTGATGAATTTAAAGGATTTTTTTTTAATGGTTAATTTATAGAGGGACTAACTCAAAGCGATTTTCATTTTAAAGAGAGATCAATTAGAAGTGATCTTAAAATTTGAACGTTTTATAAAGTAATCATGAAGTATTTTTTTTTATTTTTATAAATTCACTCATTTTAAAGAAAGATAAACTCAAATTGATTTTGAGATTCTATCACTTTAAAGAGAGTTGAGCTTAAATAAAATCTCAATCAAACCTTTTGAAACTTGACACAACCAAAAGATTGATATTTTATCTCAAGTGTAGGAGTTTCGAAGTAATAAATAACTCGGTAAGACCGAGGTTAAAAATTAAAAAATGATAAAAAAAAATATCAAGGTTAGAGAATCCACTAATGGTATTAAAAATAAATGTAAACTCTTTTTATTACTCAACTTGAAACCACACACAAAAGAGGTTCCAATCGGATGATATATCATTAATAACTCATTATAAATTGTTAAAATGATCATATTAATTATCTTATTTAAGTAACACCAAACTTTTAAATAATATTAGAAATTTATTATGCTAACTTATGTTAACAACAAATTAAGTTTTTTTCATAGCACATGTGTAGGCTGCAAAACTTAAACATTATAAAAATAAAAATAAAAATAAAGAGAGTGACATGATCAAAAGATTGATGTCTTCTCCCAAGTATAGGAGTGTCAAAATAATAAATAACCCGGCAAGACCGAGGTCGAACCATAGGGAGGTTAACTATATAATAATAATGATGATGATGATGATGATGATGAATTAAAAAGCACTTTGAGATATAACATTATTGTAAAGATTAAACAATGATAAAAATGAATATCAAGGTTAGAGAATCCACTAATAGTATTTCAAATAAGTATAGTATAAACTCTTTTTATTACTCAACTGGAAACCACACACAAAAGAAGTTTCAATCAGATGATTTGTCATTAATAGCTCATTATAAATTGTTAATATGATCATATTAATTATCTTCTTTAAGTAACACCAAACTTTTAAATATTATTAGGAATTTATGATGCTAACTTATATTAACAACAAATCAAGTTCCTTTCATAGAACAGGTGTAGGTTATACCATAAGGTTGGCTATGAAAGTAATAAGCATTTGTTGTACCAAGTGTTATGTAACACAAATCTAGATTAACTATTTAACAAGCAAGAGATTAAGAATTAGTAAGATAAAAAGATAAGACATGTTAATAACAAACTTTATTGGATATAAACATTGAAGTCCATGTTGAGTTTATATTATACATATTGTAACACCATTAGTGAAACCTTTTCACTTGACATAATAAACTTAGCTAAACATAATGAAGAAGAGAAACATAGATAAACATGATAAGAATATAATTATATAAGTATAGTAAAGGAGATGAAAGACATAAATAAGATATTAATAATGCAAAACTGAAGCATTACAAAAATATAAAGAAAAAGAGCAAGAATATGATCTTGATCTTGATCTAAAAATCAAGATACTTAAATACATGACAAATGTCTTCTTTTATAGGCCAAAATTTAGAACTATTTATGTTTCATAGAACAGGTGTAGGTTATACCATAAGGTTGGCTATGAAAGTAATAAGCATTTGTTGTACCAAGTGTTATGTAACACAAATCTAGATTAACTATTTAACAAGCAAGAGATTAAGAATTAGTAAGATAAAAAGATAAGACATGTTAATAACAAACTTTATTGGATATAAACATTGAAGTCCATGTTGAGTTTATATTATACATATTGTAACACCATTAGTGAAACCTTTTCACTTGACATAATAAACTTAGCTAAACATAATGAAGAAGAGAAACATAGATAAACATGATAAGAATATAATTATATAAGTATAGTAAAGGAGATGAAAGACATAAATAAGATATTAATAATGCAAAACTGAAGCATTACAAAAATATAAAGAAAAAGAGCAAGAATATGATCTTGATCTTGATCTAAAAATCAAGATACTTAAATACATGACAAATGTCTTCTTTTATAGGCCAAAATTTAGAACTATTTATGTGTTGACTAATTGTTGAGTGGATGACCATATCTTGACTTAGTGATAATCCTTATCTTCTTGTCTGAGCAAAACGTCATTGCTAACATCAGAATTTGAATATATTGTTTTCATGAAAGTTCTAGAAAATTGTCTCAACTTTTCAAAAGAAAAAATCAATGTATTTGGACTTCTAGAGCTCGAGATATGCGTTGAATACTGAACAGTATCTGAATTATAGTACAAATTTAGACTTCTTCATTGTTGTTACAATTTGAACTTAAAAATAGCCTTTTTGAATCTTAAACTCTTCATGAAAGTTTTAGGCCTATGTCTTAGCTTTCCATCTATATAGAGCAGACTTAAATCCAAGTTCTATAGCTCTATTTATGATCTAATAACTGAATGGTGTTCCAATTTGGAATGAATCAATACTTCTTTTCTAATATTAGCCATTTCTTTATGTTCTCAATTTCAATAGTTAAACTCATTAATTAATCTCTTGATTTATGCAATAGGTCTGCATTTAAATGAATATTTACCATAAATTAAAGGTATGTTATATTATTAAATATGTTATTATAAAACATGCTCTAGCTAAGGAGTTATTAGTACTTCAAGTGCAAAATGATGATATAAAACTTTGATAAAAATATACTTTTAAGTACTAATCAGAGAGCAAGAACATAATCTTGATTTGAAAACCAAGATGCCTAAATGCATAGCAAATGCTTCCTTTTATAGGCTAAAATTTAGAACTATTGATTTGATAACTAATTATAGAATGGGTGGCCACCTTTTGACTTGGTAACAATCCTTAATTTCTTATCTGTAGAAAACGTCATTGCTAACATTAAAATTTGAACATATAGTTTTCATAAAAGTTCTAGGAAATTGTCTCAGCTTTCCAACAAAAAAGAAAAAAATATCAGTGCATTTGGACTTCTAAAACTCGAGATATGGGCTGAACACTAAACATTGTTTAAGTTGTAGGACAAATTTGGATTTCTCTTTTGATGCTAGATTTAGATTTCCAAATGGCAGAATTAAGTTTTGGACTCTCATAATTGTTTTAGGTCTATGTCTTAGCTTTCTAGCCATATATACCAAATTGAAATCCAAGATATACAGCTCTAGATATGACCTAATAACGAATAGTGTTCCAATTTGAATTGAATCACTATTTTTTTTTCTAACCTTGGTCTTTTCTTTGTCCTTTCACTTTTAATAGTTAATCACATCAATCAATCCTTTGAATTATGAGATATGCCTACATTTAAAATAAACATTTACCATAAATTAAAGCTATCTTATATTATCAAACTTGTTATTATAAAACATGCTTAAGTTAGGGAATTTAATGATGCTTTAAGTGCAAAATGATGATTTAAAACCTTGATAAAAATACACTTTTAAGTACTAATCAAAACCCAGAGGCATATTTGAATGCTCTCTCTCTCTCTCTCTCTCTATATATATATATATATATAGATATATATATATATATATATATCTTTGAAGATGCTTGGTTGTGGAAACATCGATATATGGTTATTAAATTGCTTGAACTGTTCCAATGCCCTCAAAACTCTTTACGGGTTTGTCCTTCCTTATTTTTTATTCTTGATTAGTTGATGACTATGACTCATCCATTACTTAAGCCCATATTGGATCCACTTATCAATACTCCCCAGGTGTAATGTGAGGGTATTTTTTTTTCACTACTCATAGTATGTGATGGAGTTCCCTAGATCATCATCTAGTTATTATCATTGCAAAGATTTCATCAATTTGAATTTTCCTCAGTTGATCTAGAGTGTTCATTCTTTTAGCAATCATTGAAAAGACACTTATAATTGTCATATACTATTTATAGTTTTGATAGAGTTCACCAAATTGTCAATTTATCTATTGTTGTTGCAACGGGCTTCTTCAAATTGAGTTGCCCCTAGCTGACCTACTGTGCTTATCTTTCTAGAGATCATAAAAAGAAATGCATCATCATTTTTTTGTCAAGAACTTTATAAAATTAGTTAACAAAATTTTTTCAAGAAATTATTTTTTATGTTTTAAAATCACTTTACAAATTTTACTGATTATGTTTTTGTATTCTCAAGGTTGCATGAAATTATTAAGATGTAAATTTTAAATTATTTCTTTGGTCAAGATCCTAAAATATGTCTTTCAACATTAAAATATAATTTTATTGGTTTATTATTAATTATTGATAAGGTACAGATTGAGGAAGAAATATTAACTCAAAATTAAAGTTATCCATAACTTAAATAAATTTCATAGAAAAATTATATAAATAGAAAAGGATAGGTATGCACACTGATTTTTTAATAATAAAAAAAAGTTTTTTTTATATAATATAATGTAATGATAATAAGTTTGTTGATTGGTTGTAGACCCCAAACTTCTAATCTTCTCGACCAAACTACTTTCATGTTTTATATAACTTTCAGACCTAGAAGTGTCAACTTTAATTAATCATACATACAACCTTTTTAATTCTTAGAACTTCAACAGCGGTTTTGTAATTGAGAGATTTACTTTGGTTATTAGGTGGTTTCTCAAAATAAAACAAAATTATGGTGCAAAACATGTAGACATCTACAACGAGGACCAAGAGCCTTCTTTATTATATTTATACAACAAAAATAAAAGAAACATATGAAACCAAACCAATTAACATTATACCAGATGGTATCTTATAATTGCATTCAAGCAGCAAAACTCTCTAAGAATGCTTAGAAAGCCTGCACTCACGCGGGCGACCCATAGGAAATCTCTTATAATCCGTGCAATAATTGTAAATCATGTAATATTTTTGCACCCATCTAAGGCTTCTACGACCAGTCGAATCCAGACCTTGAGTCTGCCAAGCCTTGTTTTTGATGGAGCCAGTTGTCTTCAATGAACAAGAAGACGATCCTGAAGACCATATGCACGCGTTGGCTTTGAAATTCCTGTAGTATGCTGTGAAAGGTGCCTTAGACCAATCTGCTTTCACTAGTCCACCTCTTGTCGCCCATTGATCAGCATTCCATAAGCTGGAGTAAAGTTTCATAGGTTGGTTCTTCGGGAAAGGAACTCCAATGGATTCTTGATTTTCGTACACTCTTATAGGCGTGTCATCCACTAAGAAACTAGAGATAACATGTTAGATAATTATAAGAAAACTTTTGTGAGTACTAAGCTGTGCAGCTCTTCAAGAAAATATGAACAGAAAAATTATATAGCAAAATCTTACATGATACGTTGGTGGTTCCATACAACAGAATACAAGTGAAAATCTTTTGTTGGATCAAACCAAAGGTGGAATTGTTGTTCCCTATCCCCTTTCCCTTGAGTGTACACATTAGTGTGAACAGTATAGGGTTCTCCGCTAAGGTTCCCTAAGAACTCAAAATCAATTTCATCATGGTATGGCCTTTCTGAGGATAACTGCAACAGAATGTATAGATAGCTGAGACACAAGTATACTATAAAAATAAGTCCTTTTACTCTCATGATTCATGATTCTGAGTCGAAAAAATATGTGATTAGAATCTTGATTCTAAGGTGGAAGAGTCAACAAGCGGACTTACATAGTAAGCAGTGACAGAACCAGCAGAGTTACCACCAACAAGCTTGATCTGCATATCTATCCTTCCGAAGAGATACCCGTTCTTGGATTGAAAGCCAGAGCCGGAGACCTTATCAAGTGTAAGAGACAGAACGTTTCCTCCACTGAGTATCTTAGCACGATCATCACCCCATGTTAGGTCAACTTCTTGATTGAAATTACCAGCTGAAGCCGCCATGAAAGAAGCCATAAAAAGAGAAAGCAAGAACACTATTACCGGAAAAACATAAATTTCCATCTTGAAAGATGCAAAATGTGCTGTAATTAATTAGATTGGTGGACTGGTTAAGTTGCATTAGAGAACTTTATATAGTGGCATGGCATAGAGAAGAATTATATATGAAGCTTGAAGTGGACTCGATCCCAAACTACAGAAGGA
Organism: Populus euphratica; assembly: GCF_000495115.2. NCBI lineage: Eukaryota > Viridiplantae > Streptophyta > Magnoliopsida > Malpighiales > Salicaceae > Populus > Populus euphratica. Next base: position 199,566 of record NW_011499989.1, read on the forward strand.
TTAGAGCTGGAAATAGAACACGTTAAGCTAAGAAGTTTTATGTGTTAAGTTATTTGAGAGATTCTTACAATTATTTACTAATTTTTGAAGCCGCATCTGCAAAGTTTATGCTAAGCAACTAATGCATTTTTTTCAAGCATATTAACCTTGTTTTATTCTATGAGGAGATTAAGGTGATCCTTATATATATATATATGTAAGAATCACCTTAATCTCCTCATAGAATAAAACAAGGTTAATTTAAGTGTGTTACAAAAGGGCTTTCTGTGTGCTGTAGAAGAAGGAGAAGAATAACGGGAATGTCAATAAAAGCCAAGATGAGCTGGATCTCGTATATCTCCAATCTGTTCTTTATCAACATATAATATAGCATGATTGGGCTGGGTATCGTAGAAAAACAACTTTGCTTTGGACTCTTAAAAGAATAAAAAGAAGGCTTAAATAACTAGGCAAGGGAACATGGAACTCAAGAATACACGTGAGTTTGGTTTCTTTCTTTGTATGGAAAGGTGATGATGTAAAAAAATAAAAATAAACACTCTTAAAGAGGTGTTTTTTTTCCAAAACTAGAGGATGGTTTGGATGGTATATGATGTTGGGCTTTAGGTGACTGAAACATCTGCAAAACAGCCTTCAATATTTAAGAAAGTGCTGATAATAAAGGAAAATAGCATTAGAGACTGTTGTAAATGTTTGCAGAGAGCAAAGTTGAAAGAAGAAATGATTGTTTATCAGAATACAGTAAAGAAAAACATGTTGCTTTACATTAGGGTTCAAAGGCTGTTTATATATAGCTTTGAACCCAAGTAGGTTTGTTCATGGAAGGATAGGATGATTAATGTGGTTGTCATCTATTATTTTGGACTTCTTGAAAATATTGAATTTCCCAAATATTATACACAGGGGTGGAGTTCTGGGATATAATATAAATATACATAAATTATTTTTTAACATTAATCATTAACTTTTTTTATATATAAATTTATCAATATAAATTAAATTAAATTAAAAATACATAAAAATAAAAATAAAATACGCTATCAAAGTTGCATCTTTCGTTGTTTTGTAGAATAGAATTCATTTATAATCGAATCTGAATCAATATCTTCAATAAAATCTTGTTCAATATAAATCATAATAGAATCTGTTAAGAACTAAACACGGTTTTAACATGATTCATTATTAAAAATAACCGCTATGTAGTGGAAGTGCAGACAACGTTAAAACAAAACGAATCAACTTATCAATCAAATAATAGTGGTATGACTTATTTGTTTCAACTAATCTTCTAAATAATTCAAAAATGATAAACATATTCTGAAAGCTCTTGTTATAAATTACATCAATTTGATAATACTTTAGTTGAGATCTCAAATAATATATCTCTTATTCATTGAAATCTTTAGGATAAAATTTCTCAGTAAGCTTGGAAATAACATCAACTTTAAATGATTTAAAGTTGTCATTAGATTCTAAAGTATATGTAAGTACAATTTATATTTTTTTATTTAAATTATTTTATAGAATTGAAATTTGTTTTCAATTTCATACCCTTTCAATTTTTTTAATTTATTAGATTTGATTTTCATTCTTTTATTACTATTTATTTTATTTGGTTTTTTTTTTGCGATTTTATCCTCCATTTTTTATTGTTATGCTTTTAAACCTTGACAAGTTTTTAAAATTAATATATATATATATATATATGTAATTTCATACTTTAATATTGATTTGAGCTTCTTGGTTGAGCCTGAATTTAGGATTTAACAAGTTGAGAATTGAAACATTAATCTAGGTTTAGGAGATTTGTTTGGGTTTATGTTATTAATTTTATATTTTTTTTCCAGATCTATCCTTCAACATTTAATTGAAGTTGTTTTTCTTTTAAAGCATGGGAAAAAACTCAAAAATTAAGTTGTTTTTTTTTTTTAAGTTTACAATGCAAGATAATTGAAATTTTTGTTAAAAATAATTATAAAAATAATTTAGTGTTTGACAAAAAATATGATAGAACTCCATTTGCTTTTTGGTAAGTTAAAACCAAACTTAATGAATATTTTATTTCTTAGCTTTTGTTCTTGAAAGCATGCTTCTTTACTAACACTCTATAATAAGAGTTGCCACTTGGGAGTTCTTCCAGTGAGTGCCAACTTTTCTTTTCAAACTTTCACCATCCTTGAAAACAGGAGAACGGAATAGGCCAAAAGGGTAATGTCGGAGCCTCTACGTAACTATGGATTTTTATGATTTTTTTTTTCACTTGGGCTACAACCCATCTCAACCCTTTAAATACCTCCGCCCTTGATTATACACGTAATTAAAACTATAAAATAAAATTATTTAGGAGTTTCTAAAATCTAGTTAGACAGATCTATAGTTGTTTATGGATTTATTACCTGAAAACTTGATCTTCATCGACTTTAAATAATTTTTTAAAGGTTAGGTTGTGGCAAACCACAAGCATTTCAATTATCGGACCGGTAATGATAATCCACACGAACCATCTATGAAAAATCTTCTAAATTTTTATTTAAGAGAGAGGGGTTGATATGCCCATAATGCTAGCTCTAATTTTGTGTTTTTGTAGTTTTTCTATTTAACGGACAACAACATCTAAAATAAGATGCATGACGTACTATTTATAGAGAAAAAACCCTATAAATTGGTAAAATATCAATTTACCCTTGAATAATATTCATATATTAATTTAGAAAAAATTTAGAAATTAACTCAATCAAGTCCTTACTTGATTTTTCTAGGTTTAGAAATATAATCCATGTGTTAACTATATTCTAGTTCTAGTTTCTAAAATATATTTTAATCAAATTATACTTAATTAAATCATCATAGTATAACTTATGATTAGTGGTTCTTAATGTGTGTAACTCATTAGATTCCTAATATGTTGACCCAAATATAAATTATAATTATAATTAAATAGAATTAATTACATTAAACAATTGATTAATTTATATTTGAAGATCAAATGCATCGTCTAACAATATGTCATAATCTCTCAAATATTAGAAAAATCATTAGTGGTTTTACTAACCTTTTAGTGACCGATTTCTTAGTGTAATTAGTATCTTTTCATCAATAATATTTTGATTTAACAATAAAGTATGAAGTATGTCTACCATGTTAAATCATATTTGTTCTTTATATAATAGTAATTAATCATTTGAATCAGACTTAAAACTCTTTTCAAACATCATTCTACCTTGGTCAATGAGTTTTCAGTTAATATGATTTGAGAATAGATAAAATATTTTCCTTAATTCACCTAGGGTAATGAATCCTTTCTTGATCAACCAAGGAGAATAGATAAAATATTTTTCTTAATTCACGGTAATGAATCTTTTCTTGATCACCCAAGTACCTTTATATAATTCATATTGTACCCAATCTCCACCCTTTCATTACATCGATTAAGATAACATGTAACAAAATCTAAGCATAACATTCTCTATATAAGATAACTTAATAATTTCAAGTCTAGGAATCACTCACGCAATTGTCACATGAGCTTTTCCATAAACATAAGTGATCTCTTGATATGAAATTCTTATACGGGTCAGTTCAGTGTACGTGTCTTATGACAAGAACTTACATATTAGTTATAGGTATTTTTTATACTTTAGCTTATGAAAACAATTATTTTCTTTTATAAAAGAAAGAACATAATATGTATTAGTCTTTATGGCTATAATGAATGTTCAGTATTTAAGAGAGAACATACCAGGAACATTTTAGGAATAATGCTTTGATGCAATAAGATTCTCATAATTATAACTTTATGATTTCTTTTGTAAAATATTTTTTTTATTCCATGGACTTTATCTTTACTGTAGATTCATTAATCTAATATTACATGAATATTAAAGATAAATTAGGTCTTTATTAATAATAAATATGTATTTATATGAATATAATAATATCACGTATAATCAACTAATTGGTTGCAGGACATATTAAACTAACAATGTCTCATTTACACTAAAGTTAATCACTCATGTATCTAATATTATATTACTCTATGTAGCATTAATGTTTCTGCATGGATAGTGATTTAGTAGGAGGATCTTCTAGATGCTCTTAGGTGAGTTCTGGTTTTATCTTTACATCTTTCATTTCATTGATTTTTAAAATCAAATGAAATTTTTTAAGTACTTATCTGGATCATTGATAAGATCTTGGTTCTATTGTTGATGTAATGACTCTATTATCATCACAATACTGGGTAACTAGATCAACAATGCTAGGAACGAACCGAGTTTATTGATGAACGTTTTTATTCGAAAACTACTTTGTTTCCTCAAACATGGAGGTATACTCTTATTCGGTTATAGAATCAGTTGTGCTCTCTTGTTTGAAACTCTTTCAATTTTGAACACTACCATTTAAAGTAAAACATATATTGATTGATATTTACTATTTTCAAATATTTCATTGAAAAAATCCTTATTCAAACATTTCTAAACTTCTAGTTTATCTTTTTCAATGATGGATTTTATAGTCAAGTATAGGATACCATTTCCATCATATCTCTCTCATTATGTGTTTTAGAACACATGTCTTTGGAGGTTTCATGCAAAATAAATGAGAATCCAATCTTAGATATTTTTTTCATGCTAAGTTATTTTTGTATGTAATCTATATGTATGGATTGCCACAATTGAAGCAAGTATCTAGATCTATCTTTATATCTAATATATAGGTTGCTTCTTTCAATTTTCTTTTTGGGGAATTCTTAGACAACCAAAACTTCACTAATTAAAGTAAATATATGTCTTTTCTTAAAAATAATATTCTTTTACATATAATATTAGAAAAACAACATCACTCTCACTAACCTTTTGTAAACACAAGGTTTATCCATATTTTTTATCATCAAAATTGGATATTCCTACTCCTTAAAGCTACCATAGCATATTTGTACATTGCCTATCATGTTAGTCTTTCTCTTAAAGACTCATTTAGATTTGTAGCGGCATGCTTGCCTTTTAGATGATGGTGAAAAGGAATTTTGAGTTTAATCATAAAAATTATGATTATAAAATTCAGGAGTTGTCATCTAATATTATGGTTACTAGAAAACCTAATGGTCTGTGAAAGTTTAGGTAAGAGACTGATTGTGCAAGTGAAAGACACATCATCCTTAGTACACCATACCTAAGATAAACTGCATTGTTGTTTGATTGTTATTCTAAATCGTGTTTCTGTCAGTTGGTCTTATCTAATATTCAAGACAGATCTCTCTTTGTAAGGAAATCTCTACTTTATTTGGTTAAATCTTAACTATTATAAGGGCCAAACTTATTTATTTCTTGGATATATCTAAGTCCTAACATTCTAAATGAAAAACTAATTATAATAGGAATTTTTGTATATTGGTCAAACTCTAATGGATAATCATAAATTGGTTACGATATTCATTTTATATTTTTTAAAACATGATAAAAAGATTTTATCTCTTTAGAATATATGTATGAAAAATTTTTAGGTTTTAGACATATGCATGAAAACAAAAAAAAAATTATTTTTCAAAAGAAGAAATTCATTCAAATATTTTTTTTATTTTTTTAAAGTTTCAAAGAAAACTGATTACTATTAATAATGGATCTATATCTTACAATGTAAATATATAGGCCGATATTATGAAAAATTATCGAAAAAACATGCAAGGGACCCATAAATATTTTTAAAATGCCATCTAAAAATTTTAAAGTTTATTTATATATTTTAAAATTATTATATTATTAAATATATTGGGCTAGACCCAACCCAACCATTTAGGCAGGGCTGAAACAGGTCTAGCCCGACTTAGTCAGATTTGGTTTATATGGCTAAAAAACTAAGACATATGCATAAAATATTCATGGAAAAGCAAGACTCGATTCTGCTATTTGAAAGTCCAAATCTTAGCAACAATGAAAAAGTCAGAATCTGTCTTATTTGAAAGTCCAAATCTTAGCAATAATGAAAAAGTCAGAATCTGTCCTATAGCCCAAACATTGTTCAGTGTTCAGTCTATATCTTGAATTCTAAAAGTCCAAATACACCGAATTTTTATGTGTAAGAAAGCTGAGAAAATTTGCTAAAACTTTCATGAGAAAAGTTTGTTCAAATTCTGATATTAGCAATGATGTTTTGTTCAGACAAGAAGATAAGGAGTGCTACCAAGTCAAGATGTGGCCACCCACTCAACAATTAGTCATCAAATTAATAATTTTAAATTTTGGCCTATAAAAGAAGACATTTTCCATGCATTTAGGCATCTTGGTTTATTATTGCTGTTGTTGTTATTGTTTTTGTTGTTGATAATTTATAGAATTAATCTTTCTGTGATTCGACCCCGATCTTACCGGGTTATTTATTCCTTCGATACTCCTGTATATTTATTTCTTCGATACTCTTGTACTTGTGAGAAGACATCAATTTTTTGATCATGTCATAAGCCATTAGGTTAGTGTGTGTTTTGTAATGGCTCAAATTAATTAAAAATCATTTAATTTGACTTAAATTAATTCTTAAATATAATTAAACTTTGAATTTGGTCCATAATTAAATCAAATTGACATATTAAAAATCTAATTATGTCCTTTGGCTTAATTTTTATGTAGATTTGTTTAATAATTATTTAATGTAACATTTAATCTGTATTGTCTCTCTAATTTCTGATACAATGAGGCATGATTAAACTCGTGATTCCATTAAAAATTATAGCTTGATTTTTCTATACATTTGAAATCTTCCTCAGCCTGCTTTTGCCAAATTTCCATCCTTCTTACCATTATTTTTTATTTTTTATTTTAAAAGGAAAAAAGGTAAAATTTAGGTAATAACCAAAAAATAGATTTTGACAAAATCCATTGAGTTTTTATCCATTTAGGTGGATCAACCAAGATCTAGACTTGGTAGTACATAAAGTCTATAGTGTTAAGTCATTTTTTAGAATAAATATCATATATTACTTCCAAGTAATTGGTAGACTTATAAATTATTAGCAACACGTTATTCACATCTTCTATAAGAGGTCCTTATCTCATTGATGTATAACATGTCCTAACAAATTATTAGCAACACGTTAAAACAGTGTTGTTTTGGCCAATTACATTTTAGTTCTTTGATGTGTGATTTATTCCTAATTACATTTCTATTGGCTCCAAACTTTTCATTTTATTCAATTTTACCTCTAATGAACGTCAATTCAAGCCCTATATTTCATAGCCTTTGCCCTTTGGTTTTTGGTTTTAGATTTATGCAATTTGACTCTTGATTTATCAATAAACTTCCAATTTCTTTAATTTGACCCTTGATTTGGCAATTTCAGTTTCTCTATTTACACGTCTTTTTTAGTTTGGTTTTTGGTTTTAGATTTCTTCAATCAAGTCCTTAATTGGCCATCAAACTTCAATATTTATACAATTAAGCCCGTGATTTGACCAAATCAACCCTTTAAATTATAATTTGACCCTTGAACTTTAATTTATTCCATTTAAAGTCCAAATTGACAAAAAAAAAATTTCTTACAATCAAACCCTCCATAAATTCAATTAAACCTTTAATAAAATTTAATTGAGTCCTTAAACATATGATTTTGGACTTTTCTTCCTTAAACTGAATTTTCTTTATCAATAGAGCCTTTAATAGTAAAAAAAATATATCATTAAATTTTAATTTTTTTTATTTTTGAACTTCCTCAGCCAATTTTTGGTCATTTTATGAACATTTTGGTATCATCTTCTCACTGCTATTATTTTTTTTATTTTCTTCCGAATATATTTTTTGTTTTTTTGTTTTTCTTTTTTGCGTAGGGACCCAAAAATAGGTAACACACACAATTGCAAATGTGAAAACTACTTTTGGTATGCAATACCCAAGAACAATGTAAAGTAGTAAGGTAGTTTTCAATTATAAACATACCTGAAATAAAAGCTCCATTAAGCTTTTTTGCATTCACGGCTGCAAGGTACTCCTTGTAATTTCTCCTCTAATGTCCTTCCTTATCATAATGATGACAAGTGCCCTTGTCTTTCTTGATGCCCTTAGTAGGTTTATTTTCTTTAGAGACAACACCCTTATTTTTTTTATCCTTCTTCTTAGACATTATAGAAGATTGAATAAAAAGAACTAAACATTTTTCCTTCTTAAAGGCCATTCTAGCAATCTTTAGCATAGCAAGCAATTCTTACAATATATTATCCAACTTCATCCGATATTTCATAATGAATTGTAAATTTTTTTAGGGTAATTACTGCAAAACAAAGCCAACACTTAACTCATAGTCTATGAAAAAACCTTATTGGCCTAATTTCTCAGTATAGCCAATTATTTTCGAAACATGGGTGTTCGCTGAAGAATCCTTTGTCATTTTACAGCGGAACAATTCCTTAGAGTTCTCATAACTCTCAATCCTAATGGCGTCATCAAACAATTCTTTAAGATGTATAATTATAGTATGAACATCCATATTCTCATGTTACCTTTGAAGTTTAGGTGATATACTGGTTAACATCATACATGCAGTCTGTTCATCATCATTAACATGATGTTGATGTTCATTTCTAACTTCTTCTTGAACATTCTTTACAAGGGAATTTGAAATTGGATTTTCAAAAATATATAACCTTGTTTTTTCTTACATGAGAATAATTCTTACATTTCAGTTTTAATCTAAGAAATTTAGTCTAGTCAATTTGTTAGCATTAAATATGCTTCGTAGGGATATGTTACTACTCATTTTGATCTACCAATTTATTTATATAAAGATAATGAGTATTAGTTTCATGCATACATATTTATATCCAAATTTAGACATGGATTTTAATTGTAATTTGATCTCCCACTATTTTCTTGCAAATTAGTAGCCCTCCCTATTAATTTAAGAAATCTCACTTAGATTTTCATAATGAGTTAGGATCCCATTTAATTTATTCAACTTTGAGTGACTCAACAAATTAAAATAAAATAAATTAGATGAATCACATAGTTTATTAATCACATCTCTATGTGATTCCTAGATCAGTTATGTGACAACTCTTTATCTAAACATATCTTATATGTTTTGCCTAACTCATGCCTCTAACCTTGTATGATCATAAGTAACTCATCCAAATCATATAGGTTAGTTGAGTATAACTCAATTTTATAGTATTAAACATATTCGAATAACGGTAACCTTGGGTGACTCAACAAGTTATTCATGAATAAAACTCTGGTTATATGCATATAAAATTAAAAAACAACTTTTCATATTCTCAACATGTACTTAATATTTTAATGAAGGATTTAATAATTAAACAGGTCTTATTAAAAACAGGCATAACAAATACATATTTCATACATAACAATAACAATATATATATCATCCACCCCTGGCATGACATTTTAATTGAATGATTAAGGACATATTTAAGTTAATTCCCTCGAGTTATTAAAAGGAATTAGTAGTCAAATTCTAAGTACCTGTAAGGAATTAGTAGTCAAATTCTAAGTACCCGTAGCAAGTCTGCAAGCACTTTGGTTATAGTACTCATCACCATTTCTTTATTTATCTTGGATTACATAATAATTTTCTATCTAAATTCTTACATTTCTAAATTATATAATATTTACATAATTAATTTAAAAACCTCAAGTTACATTTGACATTCAAGAGGAATTAGATAAGAAAAAATAGACATAATGCAGGATATGCAGACCCTAATTAAAAAAATTACAATCATTCAACTATTAAATAAAAATACAATCACATTGGTCTTTAATGTCTATAACCATCCATCATGCATAATGACATATTAATGTGCATAATAAAATTATTGCATGTTTCGATTCTAATTATTGGCTTTATGTGTAATTTTTATTAAAATAATATTTCTAACATTTAGAAATATTAAATCAAATCCAATTTTATAATTTCCCAAACAAACAAAAATAACATAATTTCCATGAAAAAAAATTTTAAAAAAATTTAATAAGAAACTTAATCACATTAAAAGTCTTATTAACATCCTGAAGTATTTTAGTATTAATTAAAATAAAATGTTTTGGCTTAAAAAACTCTTTATTTTAGAAAAACCAATTTTCTAAATATTATCTAATTAAACCATTTAATTAAATAAATCTTAATCCTATTAGGATATCATAGAACTCAAAAAACTAAATTAAAAATTTTAATTCAATCCTAATCTAATTAGGAAAATTAATTCTATAATTAATTTAATTAATGGTTTCAATAGTAATATAAAATTATTATTTTATACATAGAGTCCTAAAACTATAATTTCAACACCAGATATCAATTTATTTCCTAAATAATATACATATATTAATTCAAGACAATTTTAGAATTAACTTAATCGAGTCTTTACTTGATTTTTCTAAGTTTAGAAATATAATCCATGTATTAATTATATTATAATCCTTAATTTCTAAAATATATTTTAATTAAGTCATACTTAATTAATCATCCCAGTTTAATTTCTAACTAATGTTGTTAATGTGTATGTCTCACTAGGTTTTTAATATATTGGTCCAAATATAAATTCTATTCTAATTCTAATTAAATAAAATTAAATAAATGAAAAAATTAATTTATTTATATTTGAAAATCAAGTGCATCATCTAGTAACGTGTCATGATCTCATAAATATTAGAAAAGTCATTAGTGATTTGACTAACCTTTAGTGACCAATTTATCATTGTAATTAATATTATTTCATCAATAATATTCCAATTTAACATTAAAGCATAAAGTATGTCTATCATGTTAAATCGTGCTTGTTCTTTATATAATTATCATTGATCATTTAAATAAAATTTAAAATTCTTTTCAAATCTTATTCCATATTGATCAAGGATTTCTCAATCAATATTGTTTGAAAATAGATGGAAATTGTTTTTCTAATACACCAAGGGTGATGAATTCTTCTTTAATCACTTAAGTACATTCATGTGGTTTATGGTATATCCAATGTCTGTTCTTTTATTACCTCGATTAAGATAACATGTAACAAGATTAAAGTATAACATTATTTATATAAAATAACTTAGTGATCTCAAGTTTAAGGATTACTTACACAAACGTCATGTAAGCCTTTTCACAGACATATGTGATCTTTCCATGTAGAATTCTCATGCAACTTAGTTTAGTAAACATGTCTTATGATAAGAACTTATATAGTAGTTCTAGATATCCTTTATACCTCAGCTTATGAAAACAATTGTTTCATTTCATAAAGGAAATAACATAATTTCTATTAGTCTTTACAGCTCTAATAAATATCCAATATTTAAGAGAATATCGACAACGAACATTTTAAAAACTATGCTTTGATGTAATAAGAATCCTATAATTATAACAATTTTATAATTTTCTTTGCAAAGTATTTTTTTCCCCATGGACTTTATCTTTACTCTAAATTCATTAATATAATATTATATTATTAAAAATAAATTAAGCCTTTATTAATAATCAATATTTATTTACATGAATATAATAATACCACGTGTAACAACCAATTAGCTATAGGGCATATTAAATTAACAGGAGAAAACATTTTAAAGTGACTACGACGCTCTATAAAAGCTACCCTTTTTCTTTGTTATATAGCTATATATCATTGATGAAGATAGCAAAACCAACTTTTAAGAACACATGGCTAGGAAGTGTGCCTTCATTTAATACATATCTATTTTATCCTTATGGTTGTTAATGAGTAGATCAGATTTTATGTAGCAAGAATTCATATGGAGTAATAGTTAGCTTTAAGATGTAGCTGTCAAGTTCGAGGTAGGGCTTGTATAGGATTTCAATGTGTTTTTTTATCTCGGGATGTTTTCTTATTAAGCTTTAGCGACTCCTCAAGTCTAGCTTGATGATAAGTGTCGTGGACTTGTTGAGTTATTAGGGTTTTTAGAGGCTTTGAAATTTCTAAATGAATTTTATGACCCATCATGGCTTTATACTTATGTTTCTAGTAAGACTTATCTCAAGTTTTAAGATATAGGTCATATGAAGTAGTATTTAGATTTAAGGTATAGCTATCAAGTTCGAGGTTGGGCTTGTATAGGATCTCAATGTGTTTTTTGTCTCGGGGTGTTTTCTTATTAACCTTCAGCGACTCCTCAAGTCTAGCTTGATGATAAGTGTTGTAGACTTGTTGAGTTATTAGGGTTTTTAGATGCTTTGAAATTCCTAAATGAATTTTATGACCTATCATGACTTTATACTTATGTTTCTAGTAAGACTTATCTCAAGTTTTAATATATAGGTCATATGATTGGGGGTGTAGACCTTAGGCACATTAGTTTCCCTCCAATTTTTTATGGTATGGCTAGCATAAAAACTTTACCCATTATGAGATATGTTATGCCTCATTTCACATTCAGTGGTGGTGTGTGTTTCCCCTATACATTCCTTTATCTTTTTTATATTCATTCAAAGTGATCCTTGCGAGTCTTTTCATATATGTCACTTGATTATGGTTTGTTATTACATTAACAATCTTATCATTTTATCTCCCTAGAAGCCTTATTATGATAGAGCATATACTAAAAACCTAGAGGCTGGCATATAGATGCATAAAAGAAAGCCAATAGTTAGTGTTTTTTAAAATTCTAAATATATATCATCCATCTACTATGTGTCTCACTAATATGTTGAGTTTCTCAAAATTCTTAGATATAGCGAAAATGATAATTTATTTATTTTTTTAAAAGTTGAAGGATCTCATTAGATAATCTTAAGACTGTTTATGATTTTTATTAAGATTACTTGAAGACTAGATCTTTTTTTAAGGTTTGATCAACTTTGTCTAAGCTAGATTGTCGCAAACTACAAATTATTCAAATATCCATCCTCTAATTATAATCCACATAAACCACAACTAAAAAAATATCATAAAATCAATTTAAAAGAGGAAGATCATTATGCATTTGAGTGCTAGCTCTTTTTTTTGTGTTTTAAGTGTTTTTATATCAAATATTCTATATGATATCTTTGTATCTAACCACATCATATCTTCATCAAAAAATATAAGGCATAATAGTCTATTATAAGAAAACCTGATAACCCTATAAATGAAAAAATATCACTTTTCCACCTAAAAAACTATCATATATATATATATATATATATATATATATATATATATATATATTATTTCAGAATAATGTTAGAAATTTACTTAATCAAGTCTCTATTTAATTTTTTTAGGTCTAGAATTTAAATCTCTTGTACTAATTACATTTTAACTCTTAATTTCTAAAACTTATTTACAATCAAGTCATATTTGATCAATCATCTCTTAATATGTGTGATCCATTGGGTTCTCTAATAATTTGGTTAAAATATAAATTACAATCTTAAATAAAATAAGATTAAATAAATTAAATAATTTACTTTATTATCAATTTAATGAATTGATTGATTTATATTTCAAGATTAAGTACAATGTCTAGTAACTTATTATCATCTCTCAAATATTAAAAAAGTCATATGTGATTTAACTTAACTCCTGAGTTACTAGTTTCTCAGTATAATTATTATCACTTCATTAAAAATATTTTGGTTTAGACATTATAATATGGAGTGTGTATATTCTGTCAAATTATATTTATTCTTAACACCATAGTCATTGATTTTATGAATAAGATTTGAAAATCTTTTTACATCTCATTCCACCTTACGCAAGAATTTCACGAATAATACAATTTAAGAACATATAAAACATTTTTTCTAATATATTTATGATGATAAATCCTCTCTTGATCACTCAAATACTTCCATATAGTTTATGTTATATTTTATATCTTTTTATTTATTACCTTTTATTAGCACAACATATAGTTAAAATCAAAGCATAATGTTCTTTACATAAGATAACTTAGTAATTTCAAGTCTAAAAATCACTTATACAACTATTATGTGAGTTTTTTCATAAATACAAGTGATCTTTCTATATGAGATTTTCATATGAATCAATTCAATGTACATGTCAATAACAAGCAGCTACACATTAGTTTTATATATCCTTTATAACTCAATTTATGAGAAAAAATATTTCTTTTCATAGAAAAAAACAATATAATATCTATCAGTTCATAATAAAAAGGAATTTATAAAGTTTGACTTCAATATGTTAAATATAAAAATCCATTTCCAAGTTATTCCCCCAAATTAACCTTTTTTCCTTTTTAAAATAAAAAATAATAACAATGAGACTGGCAATGAGAAAAAAACTAGTTGAGAAAGGATTTCAAATATGCATAAAATAAAGCTGTCATTTTAGACGAAGTTGAAAACCTGATTGAACCCCGTTGTGTCCAAAACTAGAGAGATAATGCAGATTCAGGATCAAGTTAAATGAAACGACGTATTTTGACCAAAACAACACCTTTTTTACCTAAATAGTAAAAAACAAAATGTGATGACATGTCATCTGGCTACTACTCATCTTCTTTATCATTTTTTTCACATGAAAACTTCTCGAGCGGCCACCTTTTTAGAGTATTTAATGATTTATCTCTCAACCAAATTAGACAAATTATACACCATCATAATAGCCTAACACTTGACCATACCCCGGTATTGTTCTTTCTTACCAATTGACACCACAACGGCCTCGCTTCAACCCTAAAATGGTCAACTCAGATAGCCTTGAGTTATCAAAATCTGACAATTCATGATAGTAACTTTGAATCAATGATTGAAATCCTTCTTGTTTAAATCGAGAGCCAATATTTTGCACTAGTAAAGATAAAATGTCTCTCTTCCTTTATAAATGTGTTGGATTCCATGCCCTGGAAGAAAGAAATTGCAAGCCAAAGTCTAAAAAGAAAAAAAAATCTATCATCCCTCCTATTTCTTTTTCTCTCTTTCATTGCCAGTTTTCTCTCACTTTCTCTATCATGTCTCCATCGTTATTGACACAACCAACCACACATTAATGTTCTCAACACTACTAGCTACCCAATTAGATCCAGCCTATTTAATAAATAAATAATATTATAATATGAAATTATTAAAAGAAATATATAAAAAAAAATTAAATTTTCAAAAGGGCATTTTAAAAATATTTGTGGGTCCTTTTACATGTCTTTTTCAATAATTTTGCATAATATTAAGTTATAAACTTACATTGTAAGATATAGATCTAGTATTACAAATACACAATTTCCTTCAAAACTTTAAAAAAAAAAAAGACAAAATTCCATTTAAAAAAGTAGTTTTTTTTTTAATGCATATAGCTAAATCCTAGAAGTTTTCTAAGCATATTTTTATAAAAACCAAAAACAAAACAAAAAATTGCATATTTCTCATTTTAAAAATGTAAAATGAATATCATAACCAGTTTATAATTATCCATTAAGGTTTGGTCACAATTTTAAAAATCCTTCACTAATGATTTTGTTCACTTTATATTTAAAGTATTAGGATTTAGCTATAGATATTAGTATATACTCTCAAATATTAAAGATACAAAATAAATATGATACTAAAATTTAGCCCTTAGAACGGTTAAGATTTAAACTGAATAAGGTGAAGACTTCTTTATAAAGGAAGATTTGCCTTAAAAATTAAACAAGATCAACAAATAAGATCATGTCTTAGAATAACCATCAAACAATAATGCAACTTATCTTAGATATGATGCACTAGAGATGATGCGTCTGTCCATTGCATAACCAACCATTTACCTAGACTCTTGTAAACTATAGATTTTTTAGTAATCATAATATTAAGTGGTGACTCCTGAACTCATAATCATAATTTTATAATTATCCTCAAACCCTTTTTTAAATCACACATCTCAAGAGGCAGACCCATCGTCTCTAATGTTACACGCGTCGCAACATTAAGCATATAGTATATAAATTAATAGAAGAAAATATATATATGAGTGAAGGTACTGTCTATTTTCAATTACTCTAATTAATATTCAGTCTTAACAATCTATCGACCAGAAATATTTAAGAGTAATATTTGATACAATAAAAATTTTATAATTATAATAAATTTATAATTTTTTTCACAAAGTATTTTTGTCCCAAGAACTTTATATTTATAATAGACTCATTAATCAAACATCAATAAATATTAAAGATAAAGGATGCTTTTAATAATAATAATAATAATGTTTTTACATGAAAAAAGTCAATACTATATGTAACCAACTGATTGAATACATGATATATACACTAACAATCTCTCACTTGTAATAAAATCAGGTGCTTATGTATTCAATACCATATCACACCATATGGAAATAATGCTTTTGTTATGATAATAGCTTAAAGAATATGTAAGATTATTTTCAATGGGTTTTTGCTTTATCTTTACATTTGTTTTTTATAATTCTTTAATCAAATAAAATAGACTAAATACATGTTCAAATTAGTAAGACCTGGACTCCTTAGCTTATGCAATAGCTTTGTTATTATCATAGTATAGAGATATTAGATCAATAATGCTAGGAACCATACCTAGTTCATAAAAGGTTTTTTTATAGCAGAGATAAGATTAGGGATTTTATATAATAGAGATAAGATTAGGTTTTTTGTATGGTGGCTTCAATTCTCTTTAATTCACTTAACTATTTATAGCCTGCAAATTTATTATCCTTTTTATAGTTCCTTGGTTCCAACCAACTAAATTTTATTTTTGCCCTTCATTTCTCTTGTTTTACACTTTATTCCACTTGACTTTCATCATTTTTCTTTTTAATTACTTGGTTCTTAAGCAACTTCATTTTATCTTGATTCCTTATTTTTCTTGTTTTGCACTTTAGATCCTTGTCCATTTTTCCTTTTATTTTGAATTTTTTTATATTTTGATTTTTTTTAAATAATGCTTAACATTAATTTGATTAGAAAAGTAATTAAGAAATATGAAATGAAAGTGAATGCATTAAAAACATATTTTTATGAATTTGATTTTTTCAAAAAGATATTAATAAGAAAAAAATAGTTAAAAATTACCAAGAAAAAAGCATGTGAACACCCATATGCATAAACAACATCTTTTTTTAATCTTTTGATTTGTTTGGAAAATATTTAGAAATTAGAGGTAAAAACTTGGATCATGACATATAGATAGATTGATTGATACATATAGATATAGAAGTTAGATAGTTTGATAGTAAGCCTATTAATACAAAATATGTATAAGACTTCATCTATATGATATCTAATTATATTGTCAAAAATAGTAAAGTTATACGAGCAAACTTTGTCAAATTTTTATAAAACAAATGTGACGTCATTTTATATGAGAATTGAGTATTAGAAGTTTGTTTGCAAATCAATTCATTCATATCTAACTATATTGCTAATTAGCATTTTCATATTTTGTATAGATATAGATTGTTTTCTAGATAAATTAATTGATAGATAGATGAATTAACTATTGAGATTGTAAACATTAATTTGATATTGTGGAAATTTATTAAAATTATGTTTTTAAATAAATTATTTTTAATATTAATGTGTTAAAATCATTAAAAAATACCTAAAAATATTAATGTGAAACTATCGCCATGAAAAAAAAACATATTAATTTGGTCGGTTATTATACTAAATTTATATCAGCAATTACAATCTAAACCTTCCTAGTTAGTTATTATTATTATTATTATTATTATTTTATCTATTAATTCAACAAGTCAATTTTTGATGGTGGACCAGAATTTTCTTAAAGATCACTTTTTAGTATCTTTAGTTCAAAATATTCACATATAATAAAAGTTGATATATTTTAAAAAATAATTTAAATTTTTTTAAAAGTTGTAATTATTTTTTAGAAATTTTCTTAAAAAACAAATATTTAATAAAAGTGTGAGTAGTAGAAAAAAGAATTGGAAAATAAGCTAAGGGTGACTTTTTCCATAAATTTATTTATTTATTGGAATTAACAATTTATGGACTCCAAAATATAATAATAATATCTTTATATATTATTTTTAAATAAAAATTTTCTTTTTAAAGAAAATAAATTAAATACTGTTAAAAATAAAAATCAAAAGATGCAATTTAATTTATCATACAAAAAAAGGGAAAGAAATAAACAGCATATATATATTAACTAATAATGTCTCACTAATTACTAATTAGTTCATATAAAATTTTCAGGCGTTTCTGTTGTGTGTTATCAGTCCGCGTATATTAACTTCCATTTCGCTTCGTATAATAACCTAACCTCGAACTTGAAGGAACAAAAACAAAAGAAATATGGATGTTGAAGACTCACAAAAATTAGCATCTGAAAAAACTCCAAACCCTAACACCGAAGACGATCTAGAAGAAGGAGAGATCGCTGCCGGAGGAGATGACGACTCATCGTTCAAGAAATCTGTTTCTTTACCATACCAACCACACCCACTTGAACATCGTTGGACTTTCTGGTTCGATAATCCATCTGCCAAGGTCAAACAAGCCAGTTGGGGTAGCAGCCTGCGCTCCATCTTCACTTTTTCTACTATTGAGGAGTTTTGGAGGTTGCGTCTTTTTTCCTTTGTGTGATTCTTCATTTTCTTGCCTTGTTTTCTTGATCTTGGATAGGAAAGTGCCTTTGCTGTTTTTTTAAAAAAGATTTATCTTTTCTTTTTTTGGGTTTTACAAGTAAGAAATCGGTGATGCAAGCAATAGATCTGGAAATTGACGTATACTTAGAGAAAGTTGCAATCTTATGATTTTAATGTTGATTGCTTCAATTATGCACGTCGTTATTGCTTTCTTTGTGATTAATGTGAAGGTTTTTTGATGAAATATTTTTCTGTGTAATTGTAGTAAACTCATGTTGCTATAGAAAGTCGTTATCTTTTGTTGTTGGCAGCTTGCATTGTGATTTTTTATTTTCTTTTGTGAATGAATACTATCAGTTTCTTCAGTGATTTGATGGAAATTAGTTTTGATTAATGCGTTGACAATATATAATGTGTGGTTCATTCAGTGTTTACAACAATATACATCACCCGAGCAAGCTGGCTGTTGGAGCAGACTTTCATTGCTTCAAGGATAAAATTGAGCCAAAATGGGAGGACCCTATTTGTGCTAATGGAGGGAAGTGGAGTGTAACTCTTAGTAAAGGAAAATCTGATACTTTTTGGTTGAATACGGTATGTTTCAATGTTGTTCAGATGGCAATATCTGACTGCAGTTTTATGTTGCTGCTTATTTTGTTTGTACACTTTTTTTTTTTTTTGTTAGTTGTTGGCAATGATTGGAGAGCAGTTTGATCATGGAGATGAAATTTGTGGAGCGGTGGTCAGTGTGAGGTCTAGGCAGGAAAAGATTGCTATCTGGACTAAGAATGCTTCAAATGAAGCTGCTCAGGTAGTGCTATCGAAAAGGATTATATATATATATATATATATATATATATATATATATATATATATATGGGATTGTTTGCTTTCGATCGTAAATTGCAATGATTTGCATTCTTCATGGAGATAGTATAGAACTGACAACATTTCATTCTTGTGGATACTGTTACAGATTGTCACTTCTTAGCTTCTTTCTCCTTGGATAAGTGTTGCACATCCATTACTTTTGAGCATGGTATTCCTTATTTTTCATGTACACTCCCATTGGTTTCCAATTAGACAAAGGAAACAAAATCACATGTAGGAAGAATTCTGTTTGGATATGTCAGTTACTAGGAACTTTGTGTGTCTCTTTGTGGTTAGCACTAATTACAATAAATCAAAACTGGCTTAGGAGGAAACTTAGCTTCATCTTCTAGAATATTTTTTTCTGATAATGACATTTCCATTAAGATGCAGCTGTAGCTGTTTATCATCATGAACTAGTCAGTGGCTTGGGAATAAAAGCATATGAATCTAAACCTGTAACCCCCCTATATGGGTGCTTTCAAGTTAGGAAATAAATTTGCATCAAGTGTCTCTCGTATTAATCCAACAATTGTGAGAGCTATGACTTGCTCATTGGTGTTTGTAGTGCTAAATAGTTTGGGCATCACAAGGCCTAGATGCTATTACATGTTAGAGCATGTAGGTGTTGGGTCTCATTTATTGCTCTAATCCAGCATCATATTTTGTTTGCTTATAGTCGAGGTAGTGATTGGCCCTTGCATACATAACCGTTTTAATGAAGGTTGGCCATAAGTCACCAAATGGTTATCTCCACATTTCATTTGGTTACATATGGATTTTCATTTGCATGCATTAAAGAGGCGCATAAAAGTCCTGACTGGTCAAAAGTCCAATTCCTTTGCAAACTAAGTTCAGAATCAACAAGGCTGGAATCAAAGGGGATGTACAACTGGCACCACTTGATGAATGTAGCCTGGAGCTGTCATATTCAGCTGTCAAATGAATAGAACAAGTTGAGCCTCATAATAGCTGTGTCATCTTTGAACAATTTCAAATCTATCATATTGCTTGTAAGGGCGTTAAACTTTTTTACTTCATTCAGCCATCTGCAGCAGATTGTAAAAATAGTAGCAGCTACTGTGCTGGGAAACTTTGAATTTATTCGAGAAATAAACCATATGCTGAATGGTGAAACAGAATGAGTTGTTTTCAAAGCTATGGAACTTGGAGGGTTATGGATTAAGATAAAGTCAATTAATCTCCTCAAGATTTCTGATCGGGTGAATTGATGAACTGTCATTTTGCAGATGAGCATTGGAAAACAGTGGAAGGAGTTTCTCGACTACAATGAGACTATTGGGTTCATATTCCATGTAAGGACCATGTATAGTGTCAGATACCAACTGCTTTTAGTTTTGCATGGTGGAGGATATTGAGTTTATGTTTTGAACTGTGTTTTCAGGATGATGCGAAGAAAGACAGAAATGCTAAGAATCGCTACTCAGTATGACTTGTAGAGTCTTTTCTTGAAAGGTGCATGTCAGGCGAATGAAAATGCTTCGTAATGCAGGACACGGCATGATAGAAGTTTAGATAAATATTAGGGTTCTGGAACTTTTGATTGACTTTTTGTGTTTGCCTGGTCTGCTATAATTTTAGTTGTATAACACCCGCATCACCTTCTTCCTTCTTTTTATTTTTGTTTTATGTTTTGAGTTGATTTTCTGGTCTTTGAATCCGAAAATGATTGGTTATCTTGGAAATTGTGAACCCGCATGAACTGCCCAGTTTGTGTGTGAACATGTTAGGAACTTGTAATCCCAAGTTTGACCTAAGACAACTGGTTCTGCTGTGGCACGCACAATCATCACCAAGCTAGCCTGCAAGCCCGATGAGTAATGGCAAATGAAAAAAATGGGAACTCCGCACAACTTACTGTGCGAGGTTCAACGAGTAAAACAGAAGTTATGGGATATAAATGTTTGTGCTGTTTTAGAGCATGAGCAGTTACACCTTAAAAGATAGCTAATAAAAGCCTGCATTTTTACTGTATAAGAGGTTCTGCTCATGATCCCTGTCTGTTCATGGATCTACGAAAACAAGATTGTTGTTGTTCGCTATACCATGTGTTCTTATTATAAAGACTAAATAACCTTGTTAGATGTCTTGATTACTCTATAATTTTAACATCTATTGATTTCCTTTTAAAAAAAGTAAGAAGAGACTAAAAACACTACACAATATATATTACGATTTTATTTTATCTTTGCATTTGGTTCAAATTTTTTTATTTTATATCATATATTTTCTAAAATAATATATTTTAGAGGATCGGACTTGGCAAATAGTGATTAATATCCATAATTATTAATTTTTTAGTTCCTAATACATACCTTTAATATTGAAGTTTAATACATCACAATATTAAAATATTAGTAATAATTTATGATTTATAATAAATTACATTTGGGACCTGGAAAATTTAGAACCATGATTGATTAACTTACTCATTAATTCTACAATATCTACTAATTTAATATTAAGTTTGTTAGAACAAAAATTACATGACTTTTAAGTTTAGAAAATAATTAATATTTTTGTAAAATCTCCTATTTTTCTTATATATTCTCATTTTAAAAAAAATACAAAGAAGATTCATTTTAAATTTAATTATTTTTTATATTGTAATAATGGAAGAAATATATTTAATCAAGCTATTTTAAGAAAACTTTTAGAGCTGATTCATATGACCTTGTCGACTTGATAAGTCCATCAGCTACTCGAATAACCTAACCGAAATTTAAGTCCATCAGCTACTCGAATAACCTAACTGAAATTTAATTTGACTTCTTAAGAAAAATTAAAATAATATTATTATAATCTTTGTTTTTAATATTGAATAATGATATTTTAAATTTACTTAATTCAATTTGAATTAACTTGTTTATTTGTGACCTAGGTTATTTACCAACCAAATTTAATAACTCTTGCCTTTTAGAATCTACATTTTAGAAATAACTGATACTTTTTAAAATCTAATTTTTATTTAATTAAATAATGGTAAATAATAAACATTGGAAAGACAAGATAGTTTTTTATTTCAACAAAATAGCTTTTTATTGGCAGAATGCTTCATTGACTAAAAACAATAGCAATTAGAAAAACAAATCTCAAAAAAATAAAATGATTTTAACTAAAATGAAAAAATATATTTTTTTAATCAAAAACTTAATTTTCTTATTCATGCATTTCTTTTTATTTTAACAAAAACATGTTTTTTAACGGTAAGCATCATTTTTAAGTAAATTTTTTTATGATTATGAAAGAAAACTTCAATTTAAAATATTTGAATCAGTCATTTTTACATACTTGTATTAAAAGCCTACAATTATTTTTTTGTGATATATTTAAAGAAAAACATTATCTTCATTAAGAATTTATTGACAATAGATTAGTCTTTTTGATAGCCAAAATATAGCCAATAAAACATATTTTCTCCTCCTATTTATCTCTCTTGCCTCTAAAATTTCAAAGATAAAAATATAAAATAAATAAAGTTTTAGGTTAAAATATAAGTTCCAAGCCGGTAAACAGTAGAGAAAAAAAATTCTCTTTGTTTTTATGCTAAAGTAGGTACATATTGTTTCAATTTTTTGTAAAATGATAAAATTAATTTTTATTGTAAAAAATTGATCAATTTAATGGCATAATATTTTTTTATACCATAAAAAAATATAGTAAATAAATTATAAATATAATATGGGAGTCGAAAATTGAAAAGAGAATTTATCCGAAATGAATAGTTGTCAAAAGGACAAAAGGAGGGGCTACAATCATACGTACCGCAGCAATCCACGTCGCTCCTGTGTCTAACGCCACAACAATTGAAACAGCAAAATACCCTCCTCCTCATTAGTTTATTGTTTAATATAATAATAAATTAATGGGTATTGTTACATAATATTTTAGTCATTAAAAACCTTAAATGGTCTTAAAGATCGAGTTCAAAGACTAATTACGTAAAGTCAAGGTATTAACATTTTAAATACGTTCTATATAAGGTAAGTTGTATTGTTTTATTTGTCTAATTAAAATCTAAGATTTGTTCATGTTTTTTAAATTTTTGTTCTTGTTTGTCTAAGATTTTAAAAAAACCCTCATTAGGAAGTTCTTATCTTCATGGAGTAAAATCTAACTATTCTACCATCCTGAAAAAAATAATTTAATATCCAAAATACATATTATATATAATGTCATTCTTTGGATACTAAAAGTCAAACAAAATAAAATCTTTGTTGTTTTTAAAATTTTGATTAATATTCTCTTGACTTTAATAAACTGGTTATTAAAACTAAAATGTATGCTAAAATTTTTTTTTTTTGTGTATGAAAAGCATAATATAATTTTTTAGCTTTAAGACACTTGGCCGTATGCACAAAAATATTTATTTAAAAAAAAATTGTATTAGATTGTTTTATTTGTCTAATTAAAATCTAAAATTTGTTCATGTTTTTTTAAATTTTTGTTCTTATCTGTCTAAGATTTTAAAAAAACCCTCCTCATTAGGAGGTTCTTATCTTCATGGAGTAAAATCTAACTATTCTACCATCCTGAAAAAAATAATTTAATATCCAAAATACATATTATATATAATGTCATACTTTGGATACTAAAAGTCAAACAAAATAAAATCTTTGTTGTTTTTAAAATTTTGATTAATATTCTCTTGACTTTAATAAACTGGTTATTAAAACTAAAATGTATGCTAAAACATTATTTTTTGGTGTATGAAAAGCATAATATAATTTTTTAGCTTTAAGACACTTGGCCGTATGCATAAAAATATTTATTTAAAAAAAAAAAATTTGTATTGGAAGTTTTGATGAAAACCGAGTATTTTAATATCGAATTTTGTATATTTTTAGCTATATAAAAATACTACCCGATATTAATCAAAATGATATAAAAATATACATAGGAAAATTATAAAATTCTAAAAAATATTTTTAAATGTTTTTTTTAACAAAAAAAAATAGGTCAAACCTGGCGTAATCATTTTGGGTTGGGTCTGACCCGCCCCATATATTGTGAGCTAGACTTAGCCAAGCAATGTAGGCTAGGCTGATATTCCAGCTCGTAACCATATAAGTTGGTTATTGTGCATGAGCACATTAACTAGCCAACTTTGCATTTGCCGCAGAACGTGATTTATTCACATTCTACATGCAAATGCAAGCGAGGCTAACAAACAATGAAGAGGAAGGCACAGTTATCTGGAGCGTTGGCGACGCTGGCAATAAGGGTGGTGGTTGCCCCTTTTCTTTTTCTTTCTCTGTGTTTTTTGCTCTCTTTTTTTAATTCCTTTTCTATTTCTCTATTCGACACTACCGGTGCCAGTAGAGAGAAAGAGCAACGATGGCGCTGCTGAGCTGAAGGTGACAGGCGATGGTTCTTCTTCTTCTCTCTCTTTTTCCTCTGTTTTCCTCTACTTTTTTTTTTTCTCTCTCTCTCTTTCATTCCTTTTGGTTCCTCCTCCTTCCATCCTCTCCTCTTTTTTTTCTTTTTTTTTTTGTTCTCTTCCCCTATATTTATAGGCAAAAATAGGGGAAGAAATGGTCTGATCATTGTGCAACCGCCCTTGGACTGTCCAAGGGGTGCATCCCCTCTGTTTTCATAGCCTCGTGGTAGGCCACGGATCAAAATTTATGCAAATGGGGTTATGGTTGATGTCTTTTTGATGCTTTTGAAGGAGGAGGGAGAAAAAGTCTTCTTCTTCCCCTACCTTGGAGGTCCAAAGGAAGAAGAAGACCCATAGTACCGTTTAAAACGACACCATTTCTTATTTTTTTATATATATATAAACAGTGGATGAAACGGTGTCGTTTTACCCAAAACGAGTCGTTTCATTTAAAAGAAAAGAGCAGTATATATATATATATATATATAAACAGTGGATGAAACAGTGTCGTTTTACCCAAAATGGGTCGTTTCATTTAAAAGAAAAGAGCGGCAAAAATGTGTCAAAATCCAAATTAATCTTTAATTTGAAATTTATTCAATCAAGTCCTAAATTATAATTTTGATTCTAAAAATCAATTTAATTGCATCCATACTAAATTCAATCGTCAGCCCTGAAGTTGGTAGTCCTTTTCACTTTAGTTCTTGGTCTCCTATGAATGCAATTTGACCCTCAATTGATCAATAAACTTTTAATTTATTCAATTTGGCCCCTGATCCGGTCAATTATCCCCCTTAATTTACATGCGTTTTTCATTTTAGTCCTTGATTTGGGATTTCTTCAATTAAGTCTATAATTGACAATCAAACTTCAACATTTATGCAATTAAACCTCTAATTTAACCAAATTAACTCTCAGAAATTATAATTTTAACCCATAACTTTAATATCTTCTTATTAAAGCCCAAATTGACTTCAAAATCAATTTTTCTTGCAATCAAACCCTTCATAAATTCAATTAAACCTTCAATAAAATTTAATAAAGTTTATAAATATCTAATTTTAAGCTTTTCTTCTTCAAATTAATTTTTTTATCAATAAAACTCTTTTATTAGTCAATAAAATACTGTTATATTTTAATTTTATATTTTTAAACCTTCTAAGCTAATTTTTAACATTTTCAGAGCACTTTACTGCTATTAATTTTTTGTTTTTTTATTCTAAATATATATTTTATGATTTTTTGAAAGAAAAAATTAAATTTGAGTAACCCAAAAATAAGTTATGACACATCCATTTACATTTCTAATGCTCAAGCCCTAATTTACAGAGGAAATTCAAATGGTTTTGTTTTGGTACCGTGACATGCCTTGAAGAGTTCATGAGAACGCTAGTAGGCATTTTTAGGTTTTTAGCAGGCAAAATAATCGCCCTAGCGCTCGCAATATCTAGCATTCATTAATGGCTTACTTTATTATTTCTCTTGCTTTTGACCCAAAATTGCCTGCTCGCAACCGAATTCCTGCTTTCAAGTCGGAAAGTTCTTGTCCGGGAAGATGGAGATGCATCATGAACTTTCAATCGCATAGAAGAAGCTCCCTGATATATAGATGGTCGCTTGCTCAACTGTGCGCGCGCAAACATGCAGATACAGCTGTCCACACGTAATAAAACCCAAGAGAGAAAAAAGAAAGATTTACAAGTGCTCTCAAGAGAGACGAATGGTGAGTTAACCAGAGAACTATATATCCATCCACCTATAGATACTAGTTCAGCGCTACATTAATCCCTCTATCCCACTACAAAACTAATACATGTACACCCTATGTTTCCCCTGAAAAAATACTTGACATGCATAGAAATCTGTCGGGTATTTAACAGAGTATCTCCCCCTCTTCTCCATCTCCATCCAGGAACTCCCCACCATCCACATCTTCAATGTCATCTTTCATAAACAAACCCAACCGCTCAAGTGGGCTACCGATGCAAGCTCCAATTTCACCCTTTTTTACCACTTCCATCTTTCCGCTGCCAAAACGGAAATCGAATGATATTGAACAGCCACAGAGCCTCTCCAGTTCTCTTTGGATATCTAGGTTCTGTTCAATCTCAACAGTCTTTTCCATCTGCAGTGGCAACCAAAATCGACAGGTCAGAGGCAATTTAAAGTAACATCAATCAGGAGGATCCACAAATACAAGTTCAATTGTGAAAATCAATTAGCAAGTAAACCTTTTGTAGCGCAATTCGAGCAGCTTCTCTTTCCCTCTCCCGTTGCATTTTCAGTTCCATCTCTTCCCTCCTTCGAGAGGCAGCTTCAGCAGCTCGGATTTGTGCTTCAATCCAAGACTTCTCTATATTGTCATGAAATCAAAGTCCACAATTAAAACAAAATATGGGACACTGGCATGAACAAAAAAAGATTGACAAGCCATGCAATAGACAGAGAACAATCTTAGAAATAGAAAACATGTGAATTCACATACCATGCACGTGATCCCACACAAAATAAAATTGGACACCATACCAACACAGAAATAATATAATCATCTACTTTCAAGAATAACAAAGACAGAAATTGGAAAAATTTGACACCAACCCAACATACCCATCACAAAGTTAACCATGCCTGAATGCTGAATATCAATAACCAGGACAATTGTGTTTTAACATTTTTTTTCTTTTGATTGTTAATATGATACATAAGGACCCAATACCATGTTTGTGTACGATTATAACAAGGAATACCTGATGTAGCATATTTAGGAAGAGAATAAGTGACCTAAATTACCTTCCCGCTGCCGCCTTTCCAATCTTTCCTTCTCCTGCCGCACCTTCATTGGATCAGCTTTATCACCCTAACAATAAGAAAGAACAAATGAAAAATCAGGCACCTGTACCATCAGCTACCCTCATTTCACAGTAAAGAGTCAAAATTCAACACCACCTCAGGCTGCCACACAAAGAAAAAAAGCTTACATCATGAAGCAGTGCCTTGTTTTGAGCTTTTAAAATAGTATCTGCAAATCGATGTTTTATTGTTGCATAACGGAGAGCTTTAGTTGGAGATAATGGAACATCAAAAAGAGAGCTCCAGTCTAACAAACAAAAGCAAAATTCAAAAAAAAAACATCAGAATTAAAATCAGGTTAAAACAACAGCTTCAGCACTTAATTCAATTACATGAAAGCCAACCTTCTCCAGATGCTGCATCTGTGACCGAAGTTGTAAGCTGGGAACTGGGACATATATTTTCATCATCCAAAGCACTAACAGCCCCTACATATCAGTTGGAACAGCATTACAGAAGTCAGGTAACCATATGGTATGCATTTTAATATTACAAATACCAAAAACAAGTTTTCTCACCATCAGAATCTGGATCTGATTTGCTCATCTGGGGTACAGGAATGCTTTTTTCCTGGAAAAATAACTGACAAGCATGCTTGATCAGACATTGCAGAAAATTGAATTTTGACCAACACTGGATCATGATGGACACATTACCATACCAGTTTGGAGGTATCAGTGCTACATGCACGCTGATCTCTCCCTGATGATCTCTCAGATGATATATCTAAGCCAAGGAAAAACATACAATGGTCAAACAAATAATAGGTAACAAAACCATGGCAAGGGAAAAAAATAAAGTTAGCTATCCACCTGAGCTTGTATGGTTTGAATCACTTTGGAGCCTGCATTGACAAGTATTACTGCCACAGCTACTACAGTTTGGGGCAACTGGGATCAACAATGGCTTCACATTCTTAGAGACGCATGCATGTCTTCCATCACCATCAGTGCCTATAACACTACTCTGCCACTTCACACCTTTGTAAGAATTTGGCACCTGAGACTTGCACACCCCTGCTGGTCTAGTAGGCTTTGCCTATAAACAAAGCAGAAATATGCAAACTTCAACTACAAAGATTTTGAAAATATATAAATATACATTAGAAAGTAAAAGTACTTAGAACATAGCAGACTTCAATTACTAAAAAACTGCAAACATATATAATACAATAGCCAAAACACATGGGTCAGATATATATACAGCAATCAGAGGTTTCTAGTTAGAGCTGTATTCTAGTTTTTCATTATAGATCCAATCCATCCTAAATCTAAAGAAATAACTTACTTCCAAAATAACACTTGCATTGGATGAGCACCTTATCACCTTTTCTTCAGATGGTTTTGACTTCTTTGGAAAAGCATTGCTGTGCAGAGGAGGTGTTCTGGGACAATTCGGTCTGGAATCAATGATTTGTGTTGTCTGTCCACTTATAATCTTTCCACTTCCAAACTTAGGTCCTTCATGATTCCATTTATCCTCTAAAGCTTTCCAACTTGTCTCAAAAATCCCATTCAGTTCCTCTGCCATTTTATGGACATTATTTGTAGGAGGATTATACAGCATGGCATTTGAAAAGGTCAGTCTGATATCATCAGCAAACTCCTTGATGCTAGCATAACAATTCTTTCCCAGCTTAGACTTTACTGTTCCTAGATCCATGGGAATTGAAATAATAGAGAAATAATCAGGAATATTCAGTGCTACTGGATCCACAGGCTTATTGAAAACCCAGCCAGCTGGATGAACCATCAGCGATTTTAGAAGGGCAGAACACTGTTGTGTCACTGCACGGTCCATCTTCAGCCTCTTCTGCTGTTTACACTCTATCATCTTTGGCAGTCCACGCTTCCTAGAACCTGACACAGAAGATTTCTGCTTCACAATTTCTGATTTACTTGTCTGAGAACCAGGATTCTCACCCACAGAAACACTGCAACTCCGTTCATCAGCAAGCAACTTTTTCCCAGGAATAACTTCTATTCTTTGGGAAGCAATCTTAATTGTCAACTTCTTCATCACTACACTCCCAGCAGCAATCATTGTGATGAGCTGAAAGCACCTGAGAGGAGTAACCTCAGATTTCCAGCTTACCAGGCACCACCAAAATTATATGACCGGCAGCACTGTGCCAAGCAGTTCCCTAACGTCAACAAAACCAACATGCATAAGTAAGGGAAAAGTATACAACCCTGCATAAGTTTCAAAACAAATAAGGCCGGCCCGGAAAAGGAAAAAAATGTAGATTTAAATGAAAGAAACCAGCAAAGCAGGCGAGCCCACGAAAAACCCTCAAGTCAAATATCAAACAGAGAATACACACACACACACACACACAAACACACACACATCAAACTCGCATCACACACACAAAGTTTTAATCTTCTTCGCATTGCATCAAATCACAACAACAGTTATTTTACCATTAAATCAATAATCATTAACTTAATTCACAAAAGCACAGTATAAACACGAAAACCAACAGAGAACACGATTGGGGTTTCCAGAACTTGAAGTCGAATAAGAAAAGCAATCAAACAAAAAACCCAGATATCGATATCCAAAAAATAACCCTAAAGTCCGATGAGTCTAGCGCTAAAAAAGATAAATAAAACGAAATCCGAAATCACAATTCAACAGTTAGATATTAGGATTTAAAGAAAGACTTACCAGGATCCAAAAGGGGAGATCGCAGGCTGCTCTGGAAGAAGATTTGACTGCAAGAAGGGCAAGAGACAAGGTAGTTTTGTAGGGCAGTGCCTACTAGAGAGTGACCTCTCTCTCTCTCGCTCTCGCTCTCGCTCCTAATCTATTTTAGGGTTTTTTCTTTTCTTTTCTTTTCTTTTTTTTTAATTTTTTTCTTTTGTCTCTCTCTCTCTGGGGGTGGCTTTATTTATACTACTGGCCTACTGGGAGATGGAGTAGGAGATCCAAGTACATTGCCTCGTTTTGTTGTAATGACGCTTTTGTCCTCGTTAATGCCGTCGCGGTTTTAATTTAAGTAGCGTTTTTTTTTCCTTTTGGTTTAGATGGTGTACTTGTTGGTAATTCTAGAAATTTGTTTTAAATAGAAAATACGATAATTGAGTTTTTTAGCTATTAATTACAAAATCGGGCGGGAGTGAGTATTTATAATTATAATTATAAGCAAATGGAAAAGGTAAGGGGAATTCATGGGGTTAAACGCATCGTGTTCACAATGCTTTTTTTGCATCTATTTTTTTTTTTTTGTTAATTTAGCTCTCAATAAACTTATACATTAATTTAAACTAATTTACTAATAGAGGATGAGATTAAAAAAAATAACACAATTAAAAAATTAATATTTTTTTAAGTATAATAATATCAAAGTAATAAATAACTTAATAAAATTGGAATCGAACCACAAAAAAATTAATTATAATAATAATAATAATAATAATAATAATAATAATATCAACAAAAACAACAATAATAATAAGTTAAAGAGAACTTTAAGATGTAAGATTAATGTGAAGATTAAACA
>NW_011499989.1:230887-235012 GCF_000495115.2 Populus euphratica
AAATAAGAGATTAATGAAAACAAAACTTAATCATTACAAAAATATAAAGAAAAAGAACAAGAACGTGATCTTGATCTAAAAACCAAGATGTCTAAATACATGGTAAATACCTCCTTTTATAGGCTGAAATTTGAAACTATTGATTTGTTGACTAATTGTTAAGTAGGCGGTCACATCTTGACTTGGGTGATGATCCTTATCTTCTTGTCTGAACAAAATGTTATTGCTACTATCAAAATTTGAACAAACTGTATTCATGAAAGTTCTAGGATATTATCTCAACTTTCTAAAAAAAATTAAGGTCATTTGGACTTCTAGAACTCAACATATAGGTTAAATATTGAACTGCGTCTAGACTGTAGGACAAATTCAGACTTTTTCTTTTAATGCTAAGATTTATACTTCTAAACAGCGTAATTAAGTTTTGGATAACACGTGAATGTTTTATGCCTATATCTTAGCTTTCTAGCCATATAAACCAAACTGAAATCCAAGATCTACATCTCTAGATATGACCTAATGATTGAACAGTGTTCTAGTTTGGACTAAACCAACATCTCTTTTCTAAGTTTAGCCCTCTCTTTGTTTTCTCAATTTCAGTAGTTAAATTTATCAATTAATCTTTTTATTTATATGATAGGCCTGCATTTAAGATGAACATTTACCATAAATTAAAGGTTTCTTATATTTATTAAATATGTTATTATAAAGCATGTCCTAGTTTAGTAGTTATTAATACTTCAAATGCAAAGTGATAATATAAAACTTTGATAAACATGCACTTTTAAATAGTTACAGAAGTTGATGAGTTTTTTAGTTATTAATTACAAAATCGGGCGGGAGTGAGTATTTATAATTATAATTATAAGCAAATGGAAAAGGTAAGGGGAATTCATGGGGTTAAACGCATCGTGTTCACAATGCTTTTTTTGCATCTATTTTTTTTTTTTTGTTAATTTAGCTCTCAATAAACTTATACATTAATTTAAACTAATTTACTAATAGAGGATGAGATTAAAAAAAATAACACAATTAAAAAATTAATATTTTTTTAAGTATAATAATATCAAAGTAATAAATAACTTAATAAAATTGGAATCGAACCACAAAAAAATTAATTATAATAATAATAATAATAATAATAATAATAATAATATCAACAAAAACAACAATAATAATAAGTTAAAGAGAACTTTAAGATGTAAGATTAATGTGAAGATTAAACAATATAAAGAAAAAAAACAAGAACGTGATCTTGATCTAAAAACCAAGATCTCTAAATACATGGTAAATGCCTTCTTTTATAGGCCAAAATTTAAAACTATTGATTTGTTGACTAATTGTTAAGTAGGTGGCCACATTTTGACTTGGTGATAATCCTTATCTTCTTGTCTGAACAAAACGTTATTGCTAATATCAGAATTTAAACAAACTGTATTCATGAAAGTTCTAGGACATTATCTCAGCTTTTAAAAAAAAATTAAGGTCATTTGGACTTCTAGAACTCGAGATATAGGTTAAATATTGAATAGTGTCTAGGCTCAGGACAGATTCAGACTTCTCTTTTGATGCTAAGATTTATACTTCCAAACGGCACAATTGAGTTTTGGATAACACATAAATGTTTTAGGCCTATATCTTAGCTTTCTAGCCATATAAACCAAACTGAAATCCAAGATCTACATCTATAAATATGACTCAATGATTGAACAATGTTCTAGTTTGGACTAAACCAACATCTCTTTTCTAAGCTTAGCCCTCTCTTTGTTTTCTCAATTTCAGTAGTTAAATTCATTAATTAATCTTTTTATTTATGTGATAGGCCTGCATTTAAGATGAACATTTACCATAAATTAAAGGTTTTTTATATTTATTAAATATGTTATTATAAAACATGCTCTAGTTTAGAAGTTATTAATACTTCAAGTGCAAAATGATAATATAAAACCTTGATAAACATGCACTTTTAAGTAGTCACAGAAGTTGGTTTTACCTCATTTAGATTCTAAAAAACTGAATATGGAAGTAAATTTACACTAGTTCCAAGATAAGTAAGGCTCTTTTAATTTTATGGTCTCCAATAAAGCAAAAAATTGTAAGATAACCAGGGTTTTTATATTTCAAATAATTATTATTTTAAAGAATGACACTTACTTGTTTGGCTAAAAAGACTTTTTTTTTCACATTCAGTTTTTTCTTCATGGTACACAGGTTTTTCAAAATTTTAACATACAAAAGTACCTTTTTAATAGCATCCAACAAAGGTATATTAATTCTTACCTGTTTGAAACTTTCAAAAATTTCATAGCTGTAATTGACTTTTCTTTGTTTGGTCATGACATAAAGAAATGGAAATGTTGGTGGGGAATCAGTCTTTTCTTTACAATGTTTGGATTTAACTCCTTCCATACCATCAGAGAGTAACTCATCATCTTTCTCACAAGGTTTAAGAGTGGGTTTTTCAATAACCTTACCATTACAAAGAGTGATGACTGATTTAACTTGATCCGTATATTAACTTCCGAAACTACTTGCATTTGAATTATATAGTCACTTGGGATTTTGTTGTGATTGAGATGAAAACTTACCTTTATCTTGAAAACTAAAAGCATATGTGAACTTTGCAAGAGCATCTTTTAGATCTGCCATAGTTTAAGCATTTTGAGTGTTTATTATTTTTTTTCTTTTCAATAAGTGTATGCAATGTTTTCTCAAGATTTCTTCTAGAAAGTGAAGTATAAGGAGGTGCATATCTATGAGAATTTTGGAAATTATGTTATGCTTAAAATGGTGGCTGTGAAGTTTATGTGTTACTCTTCCAACTGAAATTTAGGTGATTTCTACAACTAGGGTTATACGTTTGTGAGTATGGGTTATGATTGGGCCTTTGAAAACTATTTAAAGCATAGGCTTGTTTATGGAGTTATTTCTTAAAAAAGACAAAGTTGAGCAGTCGGTAGTTGAGTGTTCATTGGTTCCACAGATTTTACACACAATGTCTTGAATAGATTTTAATTGATCATTATTTTTCAATTCTAGTGTCTCAACTTTTCTAGCTAAAGATGCAAACTTGGCTTGGTGATTATGATTTTCCCTAAAATTGTATATTCCTCCACTAAATATATAAGGTTGAATTTTGCTTGGTGCCTCATAAGTGTCTGTAATGTCCTAATTTTGAGCATTTTCAGTTAGCAAATCTAGATACTCCATTACTTCATTAGGATCTTTATCTTTAAAAATTTCATTGCACATCAATTCCACCATTTGCTTATCTGTAGGTGTTAATCCTTCATAAAAATGTGAAACCAATCTCCATGTTTCTAAACTATAATGAAAGCAATTATTAAGTAAGTCTTGATATCTATCTCAATATTTGTAAAATATTTCTCTTAGTTTTTTAGTGAAATTGATGATTTATTTTTTGAAAGAGTTTGTTCTATGAGAAGGGAATAACTTTTTTAAAAATTGTTGTTGCATTTCATCCTAAGCACGAATGAATCCTAGTCTCAAATTTTATAGCAATGTTTTAGCTTTATCTTTTAAAGAAAAAGAAAAAATATTTAATCTGATAATGTTCATGCTACAATTTGAGTTATTATTAGTGTTACAAACCTCCTCAAATTCCTTTAAATGCAAGTATAAATTTTCTAAATCTAACTATGAAAAGAAGGTAAAAGTTGAAAAAAATTTAGCTTAAAATTAAAATGAGATGCATCAGGAGGAAAAACTATGTATAAGGGTACACTTGTTCTTATGGAATTCGTATGGTCTCTAAGTGTTCTAACTCAATTATTCTCATTATTCTTATTATGAAGTGACTGGTTATATTCTTCGACCATATTTTTTGAAAATGATGAGGAAACTTTATAAAGTCTCACTTAATATACATGATGAAACTCTCATACACGTATAAAAAGAGAATAAAAGGAAGAAGAAAAAAAATAAAAAATAAACAAAAGTTAGATATAAGAAAAATGAAAAGAGAAAATAAAATAAAAATTATAAGTT
Organism: Populus euphratica; assembly: GCF_000495115.2. NCBI lineage: Eukaryota > Viridiplantae > Streptophyta > Magnoliopsida > Malpighiales > Salicaceae > Populus > Populus euphratica. Next base: position 234,896 of record NW_011499989.1, read on the forward strand.
ATACATGAATTTACCTCCTCGGCAATGACGCCAAAAACTTGACATAATTAGAATATTGATGTCTTTTCCAAGTGTAGGAGTGTTGAAGTAATAAATAACCCGACAAGACCGGGGTCG
>NW_011499989.1:238866-292670 GCF_000495115.2 Populus euphratica
CCAAACTTAAAAGGTATAAAAAAAAAAGGCAAAAAAAAAAAAAAAAGGAAAGGAAAGAAATGAACATGAAATGTTTTCTTTTGTGTTAAAAAATTGTTACTTTTAGAGAATGAACAAATGGTTGATGTATATTCAACACCTAACCCAATGCATACAGGTTCATCTTTTATGCCTAAAAAGTCACAATTCAAAAGTCTTTACATGAAGATACATCTCATTCATGCACTAAATATGTCTGACTGTGAATCATTATTTTTCATTATGTGTATTGTTCTGAGGACTGGAATTGGAAAAGAGGTGAGGTGTGGTGTCAATCACTACAGTATATATTAACACGTCATTTGGCACAACAAAGACTTGATTATTAAATTAAATAAATTTACCCGTAAAAGTATAAAATAACTTCCAGGCAATTATATCTGAATACCTTGACCCTTTATACCGCATCAGGTATGGACAAAATCATAGTGTGTATGCGTGCTTCATTCAATATGCCTCAATGAGTGTTAAGAAGCCATATTAAGCTTCCAAAATCAAAACAGAGCATTATATGATGATGACAGTTTAAATATAACAATTGCAGTTATGGGAGAGGAAAGTAGCTATCACATGTTGACCTAAAAATTAATACAAGGCATATAATTAGTTTGATAAGCTTGGTAAGTAATCAATTGACAGTTTAATGAAAAAGAAAGGTGTCTTGCTCAAAAAATTGTACTTTCCATGGTAGAGTAAACTAACTTGAAGTCTAATTCATCCGAGATTTCAAAAAGAACAAATGGATATGATCAATTTGTTTCTTGATTCCAATTGATATTTGGTCAGATGCCTAGTTTAAGTAGGTCTGTGTTTGAATGACATCTTGATATTGCATACCATTATACTACTGTGCCCATGCCTACCATAATATTACTGTGCAAATCCATATTGGATTTCATTTCAATGCACAAAAAGTTATTTTCAGAATGAATTCTGGAAAGCAATCTCATAAATAAGACATACCATCATCAGGAAGAGATGCATCTGTGCGCATGTGCTTCACTTCCATGTTCTGAACAATCAAAACGATGAAGGAGTCCTGGTATTAATAGATATAATTTGAAAATGAAATGGAAAAAAAAAAAGGTGAAAGGTGAAAGCGCCTACTCTTTGAACATTGTCATCTGGGGATGTCTTTCTTTTCATCATGATGCCATTTGAACATTTATTGTCAGAAGGGCTCTCAAGAATGAAATCTTTATAAATATTGTTGGCTGAATCATCCCTTTCTAAGAGCTTTTCTTGTTTATTGCCTTGATCATTCTCATTAACTGACTTGTGCTGGAAAAAAGAGCTTCTTATAGTGATCTCTCTGTCCCCTGTTCTTCCATGTTCAGATCCCTCAAGGATGCTATCTTCAAACGTATCACTGGCAACATCATCCTTGACTCTGATCATTTCTTGTTTATTGTCTTGGCCATTCTTGTTCATTGACTTGTGCTGGAAGAAACGACTCCTAACAATGACCCTTTTGTTCTCTGTTCTTGTTTTCCCCTCAACAGAAATTGGAGCGTTCTCATTATTACACTCCTTCAGCAATGCTTGACAAGGTCCACGCATTGAATGACCAATTTGTTGTAGCAAAATACTTTCAGGAGGCCCCTTCACATCCACCTTGCCTTCATGTTTCAAAAATACGAGTAAGAACTAAATGCTCAGTTAACTCAACAATTTATACCTGTATGAACTATGAAGAAAGCTATTTCCTTAATCCTTACTGGGACTTGGAGACTCCATAAACTCATGAACTCCATCTGGAAAACAACTTTCCACCTGCAGGAGAAACTTCCAAAACTATAAATAAAGGCAAGAAAAGAAATTCAACTGAAAACAAATCACATCAATTGAATTTATCATCTCTTATAGCATTACTCACATTGTTGCCGTGGAGTTTGTTTCTGTCACTCTTAGAGACAACTAAGGATGCTGAAGAGCAGCTGGTATTACAAGAACCAGGCTCCTCACTACCATTATCGCTGGGACTCGAAGAAGTGTGAATCACCAGACTTGGACTTGTAGGTGACAACTGAGGTGCTCTGAAGTTTCTCTTTGCTTCCAGAGATGAAAAGCCTTGTAGCATTAAGGAAAACTAGAAAGAAATAGGATTTATGCATACATAAAAAACACATTTATGCATATGAATATATCATCTCCATCCAGAATTCCATCTTAGAAGCCTTGCCCTTTTCTACCATAACCTCAAGGCACAACATCTGTTTGCACCTCAATGTCAGACCTTTGATGGAGGTAGAACCATCACAAACAACTTAAAAAGACTCCTATAAACACAGAGAGAGCAGGACAGATGAGAAGCATTACAATGATTGACCAAAAATTTAAAATCCCCTGTATCTTTTACCCTTGTTTGAAAACATTCAACGGGCAACTAATCTAGTACATAATAATTGCAGTGGATTTCAGTTAAAATAAAGTATGTAATAATTTTCCAATTCATTTTCTAAAATATTCAATATATACATATGAAAACCAAAATCATTTAGCCAACTCTTACAGAAAATTCTTTGATTGGATACAGAAGTACTTAGTCAGCAGATTCTTCTGGACAGGCAAATCTAGCTTTTTCTTTCCACTTTCCAGTTTATAATTTTTGCATTTGGTAGTTACATTAGGTACCAGCACAGAACTGCTACTTTCTCCCTGTAACTGCAGAGAAAACTAAAATTTAAGAAAAACACTGCTAGCAAAATTGAGAAGCTAAGCAAAGTGTTAGTTTGTTATGTTCTCTTCCTTGAGGGAAAAAAAAATACTCCGCAGAAAATCCATGATAGGAAGTATGACTGCATAGATCAAGCCATAAAGAAATGCAATTGGAAATCATGTAATTGAGATGTTATAATGTCATTTTCAGAAGACAGAATAGCTCACTGAAGCCCTTCATTTCATATTCAATTCATTGCTTTTTCTATATCTAAGTTCCTCAACTAATATCTTCACTCTTGTTAAAAAGGAAACTGTCTGTACGCCAAATTAAAGTTTGGTTGACAGTTTTTTAAATGAGAAACTTCAGAGCACTGAACCAAGGGCTCATAGAATTTTACCAGTCAGAGAAGCAGGTCAAATCCTAACAGCAAGAGTTGCAGATGCTCAAATCTTTAATTCTTAGTGGACTGCATCTAGTGGATAATTTTGCATTTGCAAGTGAACATCAAGAATGCAGGCTACTCATCTGTTATAACACTTAGATTTTGTATATTTTGTTGATCTCTCTAATTTTCCTTTTCGTGATTTTGTTAATTAAGCAACATCATTGGCCATTCTATATACAATATATGTAACAACAGTAATCTAACAATTACTTAAGAATTCTTTTCATGTAAATACTATCTGAGCATTTTAGGTGTTGCAGAAATAAATAAGAGTTGCTGCTAACTACCAAAATAAGTTGACTAAATTCATGGTCTAAAAGAAGAAGCATCTACAATCTTGAAACTTGAAGAAGAGGAGAAAACCACAAAGAAAATGTAGACGAAGAAGCTAACCTGGAATGGCATTTGAGTAAACGGATCCAGATCCCCTTTTGCTATACCTGTAGCTATCTGTTGCGGTATCAATGTATTTCACATTAAGGTACAGCCCAAAGAGCTTCAAAAATAAATAAAAAGTTGAATGAATAAGAGAATAGTGACAAATTCTGTTTGAAGGATATGGGCCCAAAAATTCCAAATCATTGCCAATATTGTCAGGCAGGTCAGACAAATGTACAATATCTTTCATAGTAGGATCATAAACACGTTGATGCCTGAAAGTCAATATTGCTTTCTTGAATGATTCTTCATAAAGTGGAGGAACAGACACTGTGCTATATCTCAAATGTTTGATCACCTAGAAGGCATTGATCGTCAATTGGTATATTGCAGAAATAATAAAAACCTACTGAACAGAAATTAAAGCACTTGAGAAATAGGGAAAAAGTCAAATGAATTATAGCATCCAATCACAATATGATATACATCCTGCTCGTTTGCAAGGAAACTTTTCTTATTACACGCACAATAAATTCACCTTGTCATAGCTTTTGAACTTTGTAATTAATGCATGTGCCCTTTTCAGTCCCATTCCTGGTAATGATTGTTGATAGTCACAACCACTGAAAATGCACATCTCAAGAAGCATGTCATTTGTGAAACCCACAAAACTTATATCCTTGTTCTTTTGAAGCCTGGAATTCTGAAACTCAACTCCTTGCCCATACTTGTCCATTTTGAAAATAATCTGAACTTAGAAAGAAAGGAATTGTTAAAGCGTCTTTGGGATGAAAAGAGTCCAGGGTTCAACATAAGTGTAAAAGAGCAACAATAACAAGAAGTTTTTTAGACAATCCACTGCTAAATGACTCACTCGATGACATCCAAAAGGTATTAGATCAGAGTCCTCAGTGATAACTGCATCCACTTGTTTGCAAACCGACAAGAAGGTCATTTGGGCATCTGCCTCGTAAGGAGCCACGACATATGATACATTTTCCTGCCTTAAGACCTTTCACATGCAATCACATCAATAGAGGTGTTAATATCAGCAGTACTAAGAATAACCATGAATGAAATTGCAGATAAGATGGAGAACTTTGCTTCCCTGAATGCTAAAAATCTGATTGCAAATAGATTTGAGAACTCGTCTTCCATGATGTTTCTACCTGGATTAGTTCGTGTGCAATTGAAGGGGAAATATCAACAGCCTTCTGATAGCACTCATAAGCAGCTGCAGAATTTCCATTTGACTCATGCTCAATAGCACGCACAAGGTTCTCTTTCCTTGTCCTGCATTTGTTAGAGTGCATAACATCTCAACGTTACCAGTTTTGCATGATCACATGTTTTGGCCAATGAAATGTCAAAACAAGTCCCAAATCCATATTAAAAGTGAGACTAAACAGTGGGATATAACTAACAAATGTTTAAAATTGATCGGGCTAAGAGGGGAAACAGTTTCGTGTCAGAACTGTAGGCCATCATGTGAAGAAAAAAAATTTATAAGTGGAAGTGAAAAGTATAGAAGTGTCAGGAAGTGTTTTCACCAGGTAGGAAACATGACAATTAAACAGCTACGGACAGAAGTCAAACATTTTCAGTTCCCCATCTATACAACTACATACCATAAGCACATAGAAAACAGACACTTTAAGCATTGGTACCCAGAGAAAACCTACAGACATTACCAACTTACACTCCAAGAGAAGCAATTGTTGACAAGATTTGGAAGAAGAAAAATATTTCACTAAACCAAAGACATCAAATATAGGACTGCACAACTGACACCTGAAGGCAAAACATTCAAATAGTCAAAAGGAGTACTTCTAGCCAGTCTCAGCTGGAAGTATTGTTTTCAGTAAGTTTTTAAGCGCTTGAGTTTATGCATTTATTGTCAATTCAAAAGCAGAACTGAGATGTTTAAAGATATGTACCATACCTTGCACGTTTGTTCTCTTGTTCAATCTTCATTGGCAGAAGACCTCCATCAAAGACTAAAATTGGCTTGACACCATAATGCCGCAGCAAATTTACTCTGTGCATGCAATACTCAATGTGCCTAAAACACCAGACACACAATGCAACCATTTTGTAAAACCGCATAAGAAATACATAATTCTTTCACCATTTTTTTCCTTGGAAGACAGCAATTACACGTTACATATCCATTACTTGTACTTTAGCTTTCCACCAAGAATGTCAAAGAAATTTAACACCAAGTCTCTGGTGTTCCTAAATTGATTTTCAGCAGAAAATCAGAAAAGAAAAGAGCTGAAATTTCAAAAAAAAAAAAAAAAACCTTCGCAATGATCCAATAAGACCAAAGCAACTTCATGGCTTTATCAAGCTTTTCAATCAAAAAAAGGCAACACGTTAAATCAAGAAAACCCATTACCCCAATTCAATCAAAATTGTCGCCATTATTTAGATTAAAACAAAAGGAAAAAAGAAAAAGAAAATCCTCGCTCAGATAGGTTAAAGCTCGAAACTTTTCAACTGGGTCATTACAAAAATCGAAAATGCAGGCATAGAAAGAGGAACCTGGAAGTGGGTAATCCTTTGCAAAGCTGAGTGCTGCAAGACAAGGCACCTTTGTGAAGCCAAGAATAGGTATCAACCGCAACAGAACAGCCCTCTAATTCCTTAATATGGATTGGTACCATTATTGATTTCAAGAGAGGTAAAAGACCTTGTATTCCCATTTTCTCTTCTGCTCTTCGCCCTTGTTGACACCCTCCAAAACCCACAATTAATTAAAAATGACGTAGTTCTTTTTGCTCCGGTGTTTCAGCTATCAAAATCTTCACCTTTATGCGCCTAGTTTTGGTGCTGGCGGGAACCTTTATTTTTGGACATCAAAGTGTATTTTTGGGTTTTTCTCCACGACTTGTCGGTTGAGAGCAGAAAAGCGTGAAGCGGGAAGGGCAATTGAAATACCTGTCGTTCATTGGAGGAATTGAGTGACCTGAGGGCTGTAAAAACTAGGCTGGTGGCGAGCAGGGGAACCCATTAATTAAATAATACTAGGGGTGAAAAAGAAATAGATAAATTGAGAAAATTAAAAAAAAAAAAAACTATAAAAAAATAATTAAATTTATTAAAGTATTTTAAAAAATATTTTTAATTCAATTTAATTTTAGTTTTATAAACTTGAAATCAAAAAATCTTAACCAACCAAATCAATTTAATTAATAATTATAAAATAATCAAACCCAAAAAAACATAATCCAACTTAGATCAAACTTATCATAAAACTCATTAAAAAATTTTAAAAAATATCTAAAAAATAATATAATATTTTATTTTTAATATCAAATCAAATCAAAATCAGCCAGTTAAAATTGATTTCAATTTTATTTTTTAAATTTTAAAAAAATCGAAACCAGCTAGTTAAAATTAATTTCAATTTTATTTTTTAAATTTTAAAAAATATCAATTTAATTAGTTTAATTATTTTTATAAGTAAAAATCAAACCAACAAGAAAATAATTACTATTAAATAATACTGATAAGGGGAATGCCCGATCCGTTCATCTGTAGGCATGCAAATATTGATACAAAGTCAAGGGTTTCTGGAAATTCCTAAGCCCTTGCGAGTATAAAGAATCTCTTACCTCTCTGTCATAATTCTGAATTTTCTCTCGTCTCAGTTCATTTTTATTTAATAATGATTTTTTTTTTGTGTGAAACACACATGCCAATATTCATTGATCGTATATTGCATTATCCTTTCTTCTTCTTCTTCTTCTTCTTCTTCTTTCATGCAGCGGAAATGAAACAAAAGAAACTACAACGTAACAAGCTTCTTCGCAGATCATCAAGCTGATCTGCAAAGAAGCTTGATGATCTGCAAAGTCTGCACTTATTTTTTTATTTATTACAAGAAAGAGGCTCGATCACGAGAACTTTTAGAGGGAGGGAGGACCCTACCGACACTTGAGCTATGCACAATGGTATAGATATTCGCTGCTGCCATGCACTGAGATCTTCTCATCCGAAAACATTAGCTACTCCTGCGAGCTAACATTATAGAGATCTGTGATGAGATATCCACCATGAAGTCTAAGCTATAAATCTTCAGCCCAAATAACAATATTCATCAAGTTCATGGAGAACCATTTCATGACTTGAATCTGAAGAATTTGTTGGCAATCTCTGGCATTCTGACCTTCGCGTTAGACTCATGCAGGTTGTATTTCTGTGAGCTGACGAACATCATAGGATTTGATGAAATAAAAATTAGATTTAGATGTCATGTAACTTTTCTTTTGTCATTTTTTATGTTTCTTTGACATTGATTAACACTTCTTTTTCTTTTCATTTTTTTTTTTACTTTGAAAAAACTATCAGTGGATTTTTTTATTAATTTAACTCTGTTTTTTTTTTTTATTACCAATAAATTTGACAATAAGTTTAGTTTCACTGTGAATTCTTTTTTTCCAAAAATTAGATTCCTTTGTACTTCTAAAGAGAATTAAAGGTTTAAATTAATGTAAAGATTATCTTAGTATGAAATTTCTCTTAATTAAGATATATGTTGTTTGGCAACGAAGAATGGAATGGTGGGAATGAGAATTTTATTTCTACTTTGTAAGTTTATGGTTGAAAAAATAGAATGAATATGAGAATATAAATGCAAATGATGAGTGGGAATAAAAATTAAAAGTAGTATAGCTCCATTCTGATGTAAGAGGTGAGGATAAAAAGTGTTAATTAATTCTATTATTATTATTATTATTATCATTATTATTATTATTATTAGTATAATTTTTTTATTAATATTAATTTTTTTATTAATTTATTATTATTTCTATTATGATAATAATGATAATGATATAATAATAATTTATTTTTATTTTTATTTTCATTTTTATTATTATTGTATTTACATCCCACTGTTATTATTAACACTATCTTTTCATGCTACCACTGACTTTAATTTTATATATATATATATGACACCATAATTAATAAAATAATTATTTTAATCATTATTAATCCTTAAAAATAAATATTAAATTTTGATATTCATATCTCTTTCTTTTATTTTTCAAAATACAGTATTGAAATTAAAATACCATTTTATTTTCTTAATAAGTCATTGCACCCAGCATTAAGGGGGCTTTCAACTTTTTTATTTTTTATAATTTTTTTATTTGATAACTGTCTTATACACCCTTATTTCAAATTAAACATACTTTTTTTATTTTTTAAGTTGTTATTGTTAATATTAACAAATCAATATTTTCATTGTATATCATCTCATAAAAATATTATTTATGTTAATAGTGTTTTATTTTTTGTTTTTTAATTTTAATCTTGTAGACTTAATAGTTTGTTTTTTTATAGGGTTATCCGAGACTCATGATTCATGTCATGTGTTTAACAAGTTAACTCATAATTTATTTTAATTTTTTTATTTAGGTTATATAAGTCTCATGATAAAGATCACAAATTTAGTAAGTTAACAATTAACTTGGGTGTTATATCTCTCTTTTTTAATTGATTTTTTTCGTTTAATTTCATCATTCAGCACTTTACTGATTAAGAGTTAGACTTTCTTATTTATTTTAGTATGTTTTATATGAGATTATCTTGATTTCATAACTCAAGTCACGAGTTTGACGGATTAATTTGGATTGATGCAAGTCATTTTTTATTTTTTAAATTTTTTTTATCATTTAATATTAAGTTAATTGAGAATTGTGCTTTCAAATTTGTTATGGATTTTTTTTTATAAGATTATTTTAGTCTTTGTTATGGATTTCTTTTTATAAGATTATTTTAGTATTATAATCCAAGTCATGGGTTTGATAAATTAATTTAGCTTAACTTTGATCATATTTTTGTTTCTTTTCATGAGATAATGTTGGTTTTATGACTCATATCATGGTTTTTGACCAATTAACTTGGTTTGACTTGGGTTATTTTTTATTTTTTATTTTATTTTATTTTTAATATCATCTTTAATATTGGATTGATTAGGAATTGAATTTCATTATTATTTTTTATTTTCTTTTTATGAAGTTATCCTAATATCAAGACTATGGTCACGATTTTTTGACATGTTAACCCGGGTTAACTCATGTTGTTTTTTAAATTTTATTACTCAACATTTAATTGATTGAAAATTAATTTTATAATTTATTTTAATTTTTTTTCTACGGGACTATCATGGTTTCATAATCAAAGTTGTGAATTTAACAAACTATACCGAGGTTGATTTAATATGTTGCTATTTTAAGATTTAAAAAAAATATCATCTTAAATTTTTTTAATCAAATTATATTTTTATTATTTTTTAAAATTATTTTTAAACTTATCAAATCAATTAAATTATACCGAATCAACCCTTACATAAATTAAAAAACACAAATATACTAAAAACAAATGTTGGCAGCGCACACAGGAATATATTTTTAAGTTTAAAAACATTTAATCCAGCCAATAGCATAATGCATGCCATTATTGTAGTTATATTTTTTATGAAATATTAATTAAATTTGATGAGTTTTTTTTTGTTAGGTAGCAACTTTATTGTCAATAAAAATATAATAAAGATGAATATTCATTAATTATCAATGAATAAATATATTGTATAATTGTTATTTAATTAATATATATTATTAATAAGTGAAATTAAAGATGTTGAGTTATTATCGTCTCGCTTATGGATATCATTGAATAAATAATTATTTAGTTCATGAATATTAAATAAAGATGTTTTGTAATTATTCTGTGATTTAATCTTGTGTAATGCATGATAATTTATTAATAATAAATATTTTAATAATAAAGTTTCTAAAAAAAATTGTCAAGCTAAAATACTTAAATAATATAATTTACTAAATATTAAAAAAAACCTGATTGGCACGGAATATTTATGGTCTCTATTTATGGTCTCTAGATATAGATTATTATTAATTATTGATTATTATTAACCTCAATAGTATAATTATTATTTTGCTTTTCAAATAAAAAAACAATGAACTTCCTATTTGGATTAATATGATATTTTTAACATACACATTAAATATTATGAAATTGATTGAAAATAATTTGATATTTATATATTTTAAATACACAGTATAAAAATTATATTATTCTTAAAAGAAAAATATTTTAAAATGTTTATCAAGGATGATTCAATAGTTTTTTCTTGTACATATATGACATAAACACTATATTACCTTTATAAACAAAATTTATTAAATAGCTTACATGGGGTAATTTGGTTTTTTATATTTGAAAAATATAAGGTAAATACTATATTACCCTTGTAAGTAAAATTTGGCAAGCTTGTATCAAAGGGATTTTTTATATTTTCAAGCTGGTCTTTTAATTATTAATAAGTTGATTAGGGGTGATTTAATCTTTCAACAAATATTAATATTATTAAAAAAGTGGTTGGTGTTTATGATGTATGTGTCTATAAATAAGCTATATCCACATCATTCAAATAGTATGTATTGTGTCATCCCACATTCAAACGCTGCCTTTTAGAGTAGTGTTGGATGTGTTTCATCATAATCTTTCTATTAGTATTGCCCATGTATATAAAGGAGAAATGGTTGGGCTTCAATGATTTTTTTTTTCTTCTTTCTCTTTTATCTTTCTTCTCCATGTTAAAATATAAAAGTTTTTTTGATTTAAATTTGTTCTTATTATTTTGATTACTATTTATTTTTATCTTTTTAATTGATTTTTTCTTCAATTTTTCCCCTCATCATTTGATTTCATTTAATTTTTATATCAAATTTAATCTTTATTCTGTTGATTATTTTTTTCCTTTTTTTAATTGAATTTTATTTTCAATTTTATTCCTTGTCATTTGATTTCAAATTATTTTTATATCTAATTTATTTCCCATATTTTTATTGTTATTTTTTTTTTTTGATCTTTTTTTTTAATGTATTTTGTTTTCAATTTCATCCCTTAACTTTTTGTTGCTCCATATTTTTATTGTTATTTTTTTTTTGGATTTTTTTTTAATGTATTTTATTTTCAATTTCATCCCTTAACTTTTTGTTGATTTAGAATTTTATAATATTATTTTTTAGTATTTGCTTTTTATGGGGTTGAGCATGAGTTTCAAAGGTTAAAACGGGTTGACTTTGGTCTTTTTTAGGTTCTTTTTAAAATTTATTTTTTTTCAAATTCTTTCTTTAACATTTGATTTATTGGGAATTGATCTTCATGCTTTTTCACATTTTTTCTATAGGGTTTTCTTAGTCCTATCTCTAGAGTTACAAGGTTAGTGTGTTAACTTAGGTTGACTCTAATTTTTTTATTTGTTACTTTTTTTAATTAATTTTTTTTTTAGTTTTGGCTTTCAACATTGAGTTATTTTATAATTGAGTTTTAGTAATTCATTCAATTTGCTTTCAATAAGTTTCATAGTTTTTTTTATGTTGTCACTTTTTTTATCAGTTTATTTATTGTTGTTGCATTTTTATTCATGTTATTTAAATTGATAGAGCTTATTAAACACAGTCGAGTTAATGACTTGAGTCCTGAATTTGTTTAGGCTATAATATCTTCTTTTTTTATGCTGGACAAAGATTTAGATCTACTTGTGATGTAATGCAACCCTTAATCTAGTTGTAACTACAAATAAAAAATCATTGATAGCAAATAAGTAAATAAATTAATTAATGGTTCATGCCACACATAAAAAGAAATAAAGAAATAAAAACTATACTCGCATCTACAACTACCATTGTCATTTCATGTTTTGTGTTAATTTCTAGATAATAACGAAGTATATGGAGTGTATCTTATGATATATTTTTGTTTATCAGTTCTTAGGGCTTCAATACAATATTAAATTATTTTTTCAAATTATCATAAATAATTTATTAAGGTTTCTTTTAATTATAGGTACACATAATCCTTCCTCTAATTTTTTTTTTATATAGTTATATTTCAAAGGATTTTCAAGGCTTCAATACAACATTTTTAAAGGAGTAAAGACAATATAGGACTCAAGACATTGATTTGAATAGGTTCAATAATCATTTTTTAATTTAATAATATAATAAAAAAAGCCAACAACAATAAAAAAAATATCCTAAAAACACAAATGACTAATAAAAAAAATTTCATTGTTACTACCTATTTCAGCATCCAGAAATTCTTCATCTTCATTCTCATTACCTTCAATCATGTGCAATTTTTTAATAGTACATTGATGTTTGGTACAAATTTATCTCTACACTTGAAACATTGTCCTAACCTCTATCTTTGTTCATGCAAGGTCTCAGAAGCATTTTTATTTTTTGACCTTCATTCTTATAAATTTATTTGTTGCCTTTCCCATGTGAATTGTAGAACTAATTGTTGGCACGAGCTTGTTCTTTTTTGCTACAACATCGTTTGATTCTTTCTACATTTGGCTTACTTAAAGGATGTCATTAATGATATTGGTTTGAGTATCTTTAACATAAGTTTAATATTTTCATTTAATTTATTAACAAAATTAAAAATATAGTAAGATTCAAGTAGTGAAGAGTTCAAAGCATGCATAAGGGATTTTAATTCTTCAAACTTCTTTACATATTCGTCCAAATCACTTTCATGCACTAGTTTATTAAATTCTTCAATTACATCATCTTTATTGCCAAACCTATTACGCACAGCTCTTTAGAACTAATCTTAATTTACTATGCTTTCTCTATTACACATATAACTTTCAAACTAAATCTCTGATTTTCCTTCAATGTAAAGTGATGCTACCTTTACCCATTGTTGTATACGAATCAAGTTGATCTTGAAGAACTTTTTATATTTTTGAACTAACTCCTAGGGTTGCCTCCCTATAATGATGATAAACCAGTCTTTGGAAAAGGTTGATTATACCCTATCTTGTGATGTTCTTGATTATTACTTTGACCCCCTTAATCATATTGCTTATAAATCCTTATAATATTCCTTTTTGATTGTTGTGAGTTCCAATCTCTTTTCTCACTATTGACATGTTCAAAATCCTTATAATATTCCTTTTTGATTGTTGTGAGTTCCAATCTCTTTTCCCACTATTGGCGTGTTCAAAATTCCTTTAGAGTTGACTCCAATTTCATTTCCTACCATTTAAGTAGTAAGAAACAACTAGAACTAATTTGATAATGCTTTAATGTGTATAATGATTTGATCAACTCTCTTATTTTATGTCGCACGTGGATGCGCGATGTTAAAATGGGGTTGTTGGAGTCGCCACCTAGTTATTTGGTTGAAAGTCACTTGGAAACCCGAGTGTACTGGTTTTATTAAACATTATAAGGGTAAAAGAGACTAACTATGACTAAGAAAATATTAATACCCCTAGTACATTCTACCTAAGATAAGCTATATTATGTGGTTTGAATGTGATTTAGAGAGTTCTGATGGGTTTCTAACCGATAATCTGTCTATGACTTATTATGGAGATTTATTCGTTTGAATAAATCTGATGTTAAGAATTTATTATTGACTCATATACCCAAATAAATTCTTATAAAAAATGGTTTTTTGTAATTCATATGTTGTAGTGAAAAATGCTCTCAATTAAAATTAGTGAATATTAGAATAACTCTTAGAATTTTCTATTCAACTTCTAATATTTAAATATCAGCCTTACTTGTAGGTCTAACATTTATAGCAGAATCTTGACCATTAATTCTTATAAATTAAAATTTATGAGTTTTTAAGATATTAGCCAAATTCTCATGGATTCAGAAAATTGATTATTAAATCCAAAATACATGCTAAAAATATAAAACATACCATGTGTGATAACCCATTTTTGGGCCCTCCATAAATAATAATAATAATAATAATAAAATAACAAAAAAGTAAAAAAAAATATTATTAAAAAATATATAATAGTGAACAAAGGATGTCAGTGCGCCTAAAAAATGGGTAAAAATTGGTTGGGGAGGTTAAAAAAATACAAAGATTAAAATTTAACAGTATTTTATTGACTGATGACAGCCTTGTTAACAAGGAAAATTCAATTTAAGTAAGAAAAGTCCAAAATCAGATATTTATGAACTCAATTAAATTTTATTAAAGAGTTAATTGATTTTATGAAGAGTTTGATTATAAGAAAAATTGATTTTGGAGTCAATTTAGGCTTTAATTTGAAGAAATTAAAGTTCTGGGGTCAAATTATAATTTTAAAAGTTAATTTGGTCAAATTAGGGGCTTAATTGCATAAATATTGAAGTTTGATGGTCAATTAGAAACTTAATTGAAAAAATCCGAAACGAATGACCAAAATGGAAAAGGCTCATAAGTATAGGGGCTGGAATTAAAACTGGTTAGGGGCTCAATTGAAGAAATTAGAAGTTTATTGCTCAATTGAGAGTCAAATTACAAAATATCAAGACTAAGTACCAAAGTGAAAATGAACATGTTTTTGCCACCTTTGCATTTAAATGAAATGACGTGTTTTTACCAAAACAGCGCCATTTGATACATTATTTAAAAAAAAAAACTCAAAATGGTGTTGTTTTGAATGGCATCTCATCTCTTCCCCTAGACACACAGAGAATAAAGGAAGAAAATTTTGTTTTTCTCCTCTTTTTCTCACCGACTTCCCTTACCTCGATGAGTTTTAAAAGACATCGACTTGCCACCCTTTCCACATGTTAAAGAGGCGGTGGAGGGGTGACAGCACAGTGGCCGTCCCAGCCACATTGCCCTCCCCTATTTTTGCCTATAAAAACAGGGGAAGGGGACTAAAAAACAAAACAACAAAAAAAAAAGACTGAGAGAGGAAAAGGGAGAGAGGGATAACAAAAACCGTGAAAGAGAGAGGCAGAACAAGAGAAAGAAAAGGAGAAGATAAGGAAAAAAAAAAAGAAGAAACAAAAGACAATGAAGGAAAAAATAAAACAGGGGAAAAGGAACGTCGCAAGCCACCGCGAACCACTGGCAGCGCCACCACTCCAAGTAAGTCTCCTCCCTACTATTTATTTCCTTGCCCTTCGTCTACATGTTTGCATGCAGAACATGATTTCATGTTCTGCTGTAAAAAAACACAATATAGGCTGGTTACTCTTCTAATGCACAGTAACCAACCTAATTGGGCCTGGGCCCAGGCTGGGACATCAACCAGGCCCACAGTATATGGCCTGGATCCGACCTAGTCTAAAAAGGCTAGCCTTGGGTCTGGCCTAGTCGAATGTTTTTTAAAAAATTCAAAAATATCTGTTTCAATATTTTACAATTTTTCTGTGTAATTTATATGTCATTTTGATTAATTTCGGGCAGTATTTTTATGTCGTAAAAATACAAACCCGGTATTAAAATACCTTGTTTTTGTCAAAACTTCCAAAATTACAAAAAAAATGAGAAAAAGCAAAAAGAATATTTTTTTGCATACAACCAAATGTCTCGAGAAAAAGCAAAAAAAATATTTTTTTGCATACAACCAAATGTCTCAAAGCTAAAAAATCATATTGTATTTTTCATACACCAAAAACAATATTTTAGCATGTATTTTAGCTTTAATAACTGGTTTATTAAAGTCAAGAGAACATTGATCAAAATTTCAAAAACAACAAAAATTTTATTTTGTTTGTCACTTAGCATCTGGGGTATGGCATTACACGTAATGCGTATTCCAGATATTTAATTTATTTTTTTTACAATAAAACAGTTAGGTTTAACCATATTTTAAGATAAGAACCTCTTTATTGAATAGGGCTTGTCTTGAACTTTAGACAGACCAACAATTACAAATCACAAAACAAGACTTTGAATTTTAACAGATAAAACAATGCAGTCTACCATAGGTAAGGTGTATTTAGAGTGTTAATATCTTACTTTTACACAACTAGTCTCCGTACCCGATCTTTAAGACTAGTTAGGGTTCCTAGTGACCAGAACACTAGATGACGACTCCCATTCAATTTTTTTTATTGATAAGAGACACAAGAATTCCTTGTCTATTTATATTTTGCCAAAGATACCACATTTCTAATTTTTCCTGGATGGTGGACGATCGTTGTGACGCCGCACACTTGCGACACCATATATTTTAGTTTTTTAAACAAGATATGAATTTTTGTATTTTTGAAAAACTTGATCATATGCAATTAAAAACATTTAATTAATTAAAATTTTTATCCTTTCTTTTTTATCATTTATTTAACATAAAGTAAAAAAAGCAATAAAAAAAATAAACACACACACACATTCTCTTTTTTACTATATTTTACTCACACATACCCGTATTTATCAATTTACTAGGGTTGATCTATCATTAATGTTAATCTATCAATATGATGGTTCTGAGGAGAAACAGGGGTTGGAGCTAGTAATGTTTATTATTGTCTCCATGAAGCTGGCTTAACTATTATCATCTGTAGTGAATGAACTCGTCTATCATAGTCATTAAGAAGAAGTAGAGTTGTCATTGAGTGCTACTAGTTCTCTACCATCGCTTAGAAGTGAGAAGTTGGTGGAGAGGAGATAATGTTTGTCCTGAAGGTGTTGTTGGGTTTCACTGGAAAAGGAGAGAGACTAGATCATGAGGTAAATAGATTTGATGATATTGGTTTTAAAATGCAAACTAACCATAAGGAAGAAGATTTGATGATGTCTATGGAAAGGAAACAAATATGGAGACAAGATGGGTGCAACTGTGTTATTGACAACGGTGGATTAAGTTGTGTTCAATGGAAAACAATGGGTATGTTATGGGTTGGCATGAAAATAATAGAGGTGTGGCTGATTTCATATTAAAGGGGTTTTATGTTTGAAGGGAGGCTATGTTCCTGGGTTAGTTTATGAGAGAATAAAGGGGATTATAAGGTTTTTGTTGTAGGTTTTGGTTCTGGTTAGAGACACAATATTTAGGACTTAGATGGAAGGGAAAAGGAAAGATTAAAGAGGTTGGTTCTAGTGGTTGCTGGCTGGCCAGATGAGTTTGATGAGAAGAGGATCAACGATAAAAGAAAAGGATGGGTTCAACATTACTGCTTAGTTTCTCTAGTATTAGGGTTTTTCTTTTTGTGTTGTATGAGTATAGAGAAAGAATCTCGTAATCCTTTGTTTGTTTTTCTTTTTTTTTTATATGCTGGTCTTCTTAATTTCTCCTCTAAATTTTTATCCCTAATCTCTCCTCTAATCTTCCCACCCCCCTTGGTGTGTGTTTATAACTACCTATTTATTGGTGAAAGTAGTTTGTTATTTTTAATTACTTGGTCTCCAAGTAAACTTGGTGATCAAGCAACCTAAAAATAATTTGGTCCTTCAACTTCTTTTCATATGTGGTCTCTTGGTAATTTTTTTTTTTTGTATTTTGAATTTTTTGAAAAAGAGTGCCTTAACAACCAAACAAATAGAAAAAAGATGTTGTATATGATGCAAAGATGTCAAGATCATATATTTTGAGTTTTTGTTGTTTTTTTGCTATCTTTTCAAAAAAAATTCGAAAATAAGGTAGTAACATTTTGTTCCATCCATTGTTCCTTTTACATGCTTTGTTGATTAGCTATTAAATCTTGAATTCGTTGTGAAGGCCTTCCAATCTTTCCTCTAGCCTTCTGTAATGTTTTGCAATAGCGTTCACCTTATTGTTTTCTACCATTTTTAGTCAAGATTGATTTCAAGCCTACGATAGGCTTTGATACCAATTGTTAAGCTAATAGCTTAACAAAGAGAGAATTAAGAGGGACAACAAAAGAATAGAGTAAACAAGAAATATGAGAACATAGAAGACAAAAAAAAGACATTAAACTTTTATTACATGACAATCATAAAATACACTTTACATCATTTGTAAAAGTCAAGTTCTACAACTTGACTAACTAACTTTCTTACCTCCTAACTAATTCTCAACTAACTACTAATAGTGCTTAACTACTTTTAACAACATGAATCACTTGGAATTTGCTCTACAATCTATTTAGTAGTTATTGCAACAAATGTTGTTGAAATTGTCATTCTTTTTTCTTTATTAACATGTACATTCTTTGATTATAAAATATGCAAAATGTAATATAACACTCACTAAGAATGAGAAATACCTAGAAATTGCTTAAATCAATTCATAAAAATTCCAAAAAACGAATCAAAACACTATGACAAAACACCAAAATCACACCAGCCCATAAACCTTAACATATGATGCCACACTAATCTTGAAGTGAATATAAAGCAAAATCAAAACTTTATAATAAACAACTAAACCTAAAATAATAGGTGGTAATTAACAAGAAAAAAAATTAAAAAAGATAACAAGAAGTTAGACCTACAGAGAACTTACCAAGATTTTAAAGTAAAGATGGAAGTTAGACCTACAAAGAACTTACCAAGATTTTAAAGTAAAGATGATGCATAAGCAAATTATAGCAACCAAATGCTTGATTTCTCTAATTTTCCCTTGCTACGCCATGTTTTTTTTGTAGATAACAACAAGGTCTTGTGTTTTGGAAGGGTGAATTAGGACCTCAATGTTGTGAATCGATTCTATGAATAGGTTAAGAAGGTAAATTATGTTAGACTTGAAATTGCCAATCTTGCATGCAAGATTCGGAGGAGATAAGGTTATTTTTGTCAAATTTCAATAAGTTTTGTAATGGTAATAAATAGAAAGTAGGTGTTATGAATAAAAAAGATGTTATTTTAGCTTGTGCAAAGCTTCTACTTGAAACATATTTACATATAGGGTCCAGTGCAAAACCACATAGCATTAGTGTATTAATCAAAAGCTAATCATCTAGAAAATGACACTTAAAAATTAAATGATTTATTACGGAAAAATAAAATGATTGCATTACATATGAGATAAGAGGAAACAAAAAGAAACATAATAGGAAAGAGTAGTCAAATTAGTAATATATATTTGTCCACATTTGAAAATTGTCTGCATTATGAATGGAGTTGTTACTACACTTTACCTAAATTGATAATTTATGCAAGAATAAGAGAAATTTGAATCCTAACTGACAATACCTTATTAAAAATTGTATCATTTTTCATAATTCAAACACTTCATGCTCTGGCAAAACAAGAAAATTCCAAGCTCAAGACCAAAATCTACCTTTACTAGAGAAGGCCACTGACATTCTAAGCCAAACACTTCATTAATGTTTTCTAATTAACTATAACTAAGAGGTCATTTGTTTGCGTGGTTACTTTTGCTTTTGAAGCAACCATAGCAAAACAAATGTTTGGTTATGTAAAAACACAATTTATTTTTTATGGGCCTTGTGATAATTCACATTTGCAACATGATTTTGGTGAAGCAACTCCTAGCTGCTTTTCTTCAAGTCATGTTTCAATGAACACTACAATTCACTTGCATTGTTCACTTAAAACAATGAACAGTGCTTCGCATGAACAGTTTTTTCGCTTGCACTGTTCACATGAACAGTTTTTTTCAATGTGTTTATTTTTTGTATATTTAAAAAAAAACTAGTATAGAGTGAATTAAATTCACTTGCACTGTAATATCAAATCAATTTTATTCATGATAATATGTTATTTAATTTTATTACACGCTCAAAAAATTATGAAAACTGTAGTTCTTGTCGAATGAATTTTATATGTAATGGAATTGTAGATGATTTAATGGAATAATAAAAAATATTTTATATAAAGTATTATTTATTTCATGATGTAATAACAATAGTTAAATCTATAATATTTAAATTAAAAACCATTAATATGAATATATATTTTTTAAAATTATTTTATAACCTCAATTTCAAAAGCATTCTTAACCAAACACATTAAACTACTTTTTGTCCATCCTCAATTTTAATCATATTTTTAATCAAATATCTATTTTTTTAAACTAACCTCAACTAAAAGTACTTTTTATAAAATAACTTTTTTCAAACTACAACCACAACAATTACCACAATACCAAACACACTCTAAAAGGGATCAGTGTTTTACTATAAACTGAATTACTATGGATTGTAGGCGCTTTTACTGTAGATTGCACTGTAAAGTGAATTACTAGAGACTATGAGTGATTTCACTGTGGATTGCACTGTTTAGTGAGGTATGGTGAGGCTGCAGACCCTAGATGCCTAGCTGTAAATATGCTTCCCTGGGTTTATAAACCCCGCAGCAAAGAATAATAAATTTGTTTGGTAGGGGCATCATAAGGCTACAGACCCCAGGCATTGGCTGCAAATCCGCTTGACTAGGTATGCAAACCCACATGTTAGGTGCAGAACTGCTCTCTAAGGTCTCTTTTGACCTGCAACTAGGTTTTGTAGACCTCCTACGGGTTGGAAACCCTTATGGCTAGGTTTACAAACCTTATAGAGAAGAAAAATTAAAAAAATATATAATAACAATTGTTGTTGTTATTGTTAATAGTTAATATTTTTTTTTAAATTATTATTACAAAAAATTTAGTCAGACAATTTTAATATTATTATTAATATGATAAATTATACTATTTGTATTCTAAATATTATTACCTTTATTATAATTAAAAGTATTGATATTAAGAATATTATTATTATGATATAAATATTATGATTTTTTATTATAATTAATATTACTATTATTTTTATTCTAAATATTATGACATTTATTTTTTATCATTGTTTAATCTTCACATTAATTTTACATCTCAAAGTCATCTTTAATTTATCATCACCATCACCATTATTATTGTTATTGTTATTATTATTCTTATTGTTAACCTCTTTGTAGTTCGATCCTAATCTTGTCGGGTTATTTATTACTTTGACACTTCTACATTTGGAACAAAACATCAATATTTTGGTCATGTCACTTAGCCTTTTCTTTGTATTTTCACTTTCAATAGTTAATCACATTAATTAATCATTTGAATTGTGAGATATGCTTGTATTTAAAATGAGTATTTATCATAAATTAAAATTATCTTGTATTATCAGACTTGTTATTATAAAGCATACTATAGATAAGGAGTTATTGATACTTCAAATACAAAATGATGATATAATACCTTAATAAAAATGCACTTTTAAATACTAATCAGCTTACAAACTCATGCGCAAAGGCTGCGTACCCAGTTGATGGGTGCAGACCAGCGCGAGTGGGCTGCAAAATTGCTTGCCTAGGGTTTGCAGACTGGCCTATTGGGTGCAAACCCACCTGTTAGGTCTCTTTTGACATGCATCAGGTTTCTGCAACAAATTCATATACCTTAAACTTGGTCTCTTGCCAAGGCCAAGTATAGTGAACTTGGCTATCTGCCAAGTCCCGCGCTCCTGTGAACTTGTCTAGTAGCTAAGTTCATATACCCATGACTCTTAGGTCTGACATTTAAGATGGGTTCAAAGCTTTTGGGTCTGGTATTGCAACTAGATCTACTTAAATATGGGTAAGTTTAATATTATTATTAATATTTAAAATAATATTATCTGTATTAAAAATAGTTTTTTTATAATTAATTTTATTGATATTAAAATACTATTATTTATATTATAATTAAAAGTACTAAAAATTAACAAATGTTTTTAAAAAACATTATTAATATTGAAAAACAATAATTGATTTGATTTGAAAAGTAAAATTAAAAATTATTATTATTATTAGCTTGGGTTTGACATCCTCAATAAATAAAAACTTAAGAATGAAAATGGTCACCTAATCCTAGTTATTTGGGAGTAGTTGAAGCATAGACCCAAGTCTCTTTACTCTTGTAGCACAGGCCAACCCAAGCTTGGGTCTAGTTACAATGCTAGATCCAAAAGTGTTGGGTTTAATTGTAATTGTATGTCTAATAATTTTAGATTTGATTACAATATTAGATTTTTTAAATTCTTCATAGATAAATTTAATATTTTTAAATTTAATATTTTTTAATATATTTTATAAAAAAATAACTCAAGTGCTAATGCAAGCCCCCATGACAATGAAATAGGGAGAAGTATTTTCGAACTTCTACACGTGACATAACTACATATAAGAGAATAATTATTTCTGTAAAAAAAGGTCTTCATGTACTTTTCTTTCCGTTACACAAACAAATTAACCATTTTGCGTAGTCATGTCCCGTTCTTACCAAGAAACTAAAGTTCACGGCCTCCTTAGATTTGACAATTTAAACGAGTGAAATATAATAATAAAGATTGCAGTCATTCACATCCATTTGCACCCTCACAAGCATTCATTCAGTTGCTATATATATATATATATATATTATCCACTTTCTTTGCCAGTAATAAAATTAAATATTTACTTGATAAATAATAATATCAACAACTTTGATAAGAAATTAATAGGGTGCTTTCAACTTTCAGCTAACAGGGAAAAAAAAAATGTTTTGGCGAGAAAAAAAGATAGCAATAAACATTGAAAGAATAAATAAATAGATACAATAAAACCAATCACCAATTATCAGTATCCATGTGGAAAAAAAAAAGATAATTTTGTTTTTTTAAGAATATCTGGCTTCGATGTTGTCCACGTTGCAGGTTAATAGCTGACAATGTCTGGTCTTTTTTTGACAAGTTAATGATTCTGCAAACACGTCGGTGACCTAATTCATTATGCCTCGTGCTCACACGTGGCTTCGGTGTCAAGAGTCTTGTTTTCTTCTTTTTTAAGGATCAATTATTAAAATATCAGTAGGTTTTAGTGTACAAGTAGCTTTAATCCACGTGGGAGTTGGGGACTGATTCCCAACTTGTTGCTTTTCATTCTTCATCGAGCAAATTTTGTGGGTGTTCATCTCTCAGGGTGTTTTTAACTTGAAAGATTATTAAAGTAATTTTTAATATATTTTTAATAATTTAATACGTGGATCTTAACAAAATTAAAATTTATTTATCTTAATATATTTTTAAACAAAAAATTATTTGTTTTTCCTCACTCCGATTAAATCCAGTTTTTGTCCCTTTTCTTTTTGAAACATATTATTTAACCATAATATATATATATATATATAAAAGAAAAGGAACCGAACCTTAGAATGATGGACGGTACCGACAGACAGAGACACCTAATAGTGTCTCATTTAAACACTATTAAGGAAATTAGAGTAAATATACACTCTTGGGATTTATATTATTGAGCTGCACAAAAAATTGTCTGTTGTTAATTAATTATACTCTTTATCACAAAGTAAAAAAAAAAATTGCAATATTTTGGCCTTCAATTAATTAACAATATATATATATATAGTGGGGAGGGGGGGGGGCTCAAGGAAGAGCTATTACATTTTTTTTTTCCTATTTGCTTTTTTTAAATAGAAAAAAAAAAAAAAAAAACCTAACGAGAATTTGGTTTCAGATTTATACATATTGAGTGGAGTTACAAAGCACGCTACCCAACAAGACAGATGACAGGTTGAATATAATATTAGCGTAGGATTCACATTTTACACTCATAAAATAAGGGAAATACATTAACCATGGATGGCGTCGCACATGCCCAACGAAAATGGCTTCTGTGAACAGACACTTAGCATCATTTAAGATGGCGACTTGCGCTTACATACAGAAGTTCTATTATGAACAGCGAGTAATTAACGATCAAACTTCTCTATTAAATATTAGAGAATTTCGAGCTCATTGACCAAAATAGTTAATTTATGCATCGTTCTAATGCATCGACTATATTCTCTTTAATTAAAACTCTTCGTATACGATAGGGAATACAGATGTGTTCGGACCCAAAAGTCTGTCTGTGGTCGATTCTGATTAGCTTTTGGCATCAGTTCTGTGCGAATGAGTTCATCACAAGTCATGGTCAATGCTCCTAATGGCTGCATTCTGCCATTATTTTAGAGCTTCTATCCAGTTAATTTGATCATTTAAATAACTCCTGTGCCACCACATGGTTAGAGAATCAGAAGATCCTCAAACTATCAGTTGACTTGGGGGGAACCAGCTTAATTTAATCCGTCGGGTTACTGTGAATATATTGAGAATTTCTGCAATAAATTTTCTTAATCCCATAATTCCATATGTAGTTAACACATGATATAGCTAGCTAGGCACAAGTCCAAATTCAACCAACAATGTTGTTGGGATGGCCTTCGAGTAGCCTAATCAATCAAATCCTTAATTTTGTATGTATGTTAACCAAAAATGTATTAGCTGGCTCCTAATGTATCATGTGGCTCTATTTTTTCTCAGTTTTTATAACCCAAAAGTCGGAATGCCTCAGAGGGGAACATAACATATATATAGCATAAGAAGAAGAAGAAGAAGAAGAAGAAGAAGAAGAAGAAGAAGAAGAAGAAGAAGAAGAAGAAGAGGAATCCGAAGTCAAAATCCGAACCATATTCCTCACCACCTATACTCTTTAAATGTTAAAATCCTGGAAATCAATCACACCGTCTCTGGGGTCTCTTAAAAACCAGCTGCTCAAACTGCCAACAGTGTTGCTCTGTAATGGCACAATGTGCACCGCCTTTCACACCATATACAGCAAAAAACCAGAATCAGCACATAGCTAGCTGTAAGCTGCATTATTACACATGATAAAACAAACCTTCAAGGCAACGACATAAACTTGAAAAGACAGCAGACACATAAATGTGGCCCTTTAAGCAAAGAAACAGAATGATGATGATGAATTGGATAATTTGCTTTCCATTTCCCGAATTTCCTTTTGTTTATTCTTTAGTTACAATGAATAAGATTAATTAATCCCAAAACACTAAAAACATTAATAGAAAGGAGATTATTTTCCTTCTAATCTAATTAATTACCATGCACCAAATCCTAATCGAGTGACCACAAAGTATAACATGTCATGTTTCCAAAAACCCTGTCATTCTAAGAATTGAATTCCTAACTTCGCTCAAATCTCTCCCCTTCAACGTCCTCCCATTTCCAGTGCAAACAGAGAATGCCATTTTGCCAGCAATTCTTCTCTCCACTATAATATGCGGAGGAACAAGATCCCTTCCACCATAATCTTCCTCAAAATCATCATTGTCCGAGAGCTGAAACACTCTGTTAGGAATACCAACCGGGACGGAACTGGATTGCTTCTGCTGCTTCTTCTTCTTTACCTTCTTGTTGTTATTGCTAAACACGCCCATTTCTTGATAATTGAAGTACTTCTTGCACCCATGCTCATGGTCGGAGAAGATTACCTCCGATTCTTGGAACTCTTCTGCCATGTAAAGGCTAATTAAAGTAAAATAAAAATAGACAACGAGGAGTAATATCAAGGACTGGAACAGCGAGGGAAGAGAGGCAAAAGAAGAGGGGATTTATAGGGCAAGAATTCTCTTCTTCGAATCGTAGAGGGTAAACTCTAGCTTGTTTGTGTTGTTAGATGGCGTCACTATAAGGGCATTGAGTGCGGTCCCAGCTTTCTTTTGTTTTTTCTTTAGCTTTTTGTCTTCCTTTCTTCTATATAATATTAAGCATTTATTTTCCGAGCCTGGAATTCTGGTGGGTATGTGTACAAGTTATTAGTCGTCTGCCTAAAAAAACAACTCGATTTCTTGAAGCTCACGGCTTTTGCTTGTCTAGCTTGTTTAGCTAATCTAGGTATATTGTAATTTGGCTCTCAAGCTATAAATGGTTTTGCGAATATTACAAATCAGAAATAAAGTTATATATATATATATATAATCCCCGAATTTGTTTTCATTATAGATAGTTTATATTTTCATAAGATTACAAGGATAGAATTGCTTTTAATTTTGTGTGAAAGCTCACTCGAAATTACCAATAAAAAAAATCTAAAAAATCTTATATTTCTAGCAAATTTTCATGCTAAGCTAAGTCAACTTTTCCTTTTCCTCTCCCTCGATGATGAGTACGTACATTTAATTCATGAATTACATGTGTGTGGATTTCATTCGAACCACTTAAGTGTAAGAAACGATGTTGTCGTGTTTAGTAATTGTGAATGAATATAAATTAATTGAGAAATTAAAATCTTCTCCAAGTGCATGTTGGAAAGGAAATTATCGTGTTTGGTGATCATTGCGAGTCCTAGGCTTTTGTTGGGGAGGCATTAATTATCTGACGATTGGACTTCCATATGCCTAATCTAGAAGATGAGTGTTTGAGTTCAAGAGAAATTACCTTCAATCATGTCATTTTGACCAAGCATGGTAACAAATACGTACGGATTCGGACGACAAACAATGAAAAAGAGCCAAGGAGACATCATAAGGGCCAGATCCTTTTTACAAATCTTGATCTTGCGCACATTGTAATGTGCTCTAGACAAAGAGACTCCCCTTTCGTATTGACATTTTCTTATTTCGCATTATTCAAATGCTTGGTTAGGAAGAATTGTTCTTCTTTTTTTTTTTTTGCGATGACAATTTTAAAGATATCATGTTTTTTTCCGAGCACATCAGAACTAGATGTTCCTTGAGCTAGGTTCTTTGTTTGAGTTCTCAATGATACAATGCATGAGGATTCTTGTAACTAAGTTACCTAATACACTACCAGACTATTAAAATAATTAAAAAGAAAGAAAAGGAAGAATTAATTGCAATATATAGTAACTATATCATTGGCGCAACTTCATTTTCTGGGTAGCCATTCTAGTCTCTAGACATGTTAAGTATTAATTACTAAAGATTATTCAAATTCAAGATATTTAGAAATAAGATTGAGGTATTGCATAATCAATTAATTTTTTAATTCAAATAATATTATTAATTCTTTCTAATTAAAGTACGTGATGGCTTGATATGAAAAGTTTTGATTGTTGATAATTAGTGGTGCCTGTTAAGTTAAAATAATTATTACCTGGAAAAGTCATTTTTAACGGATATGGAGACTTTTAGATACTTAAGTCAATAACTTTGTAAAGAGAGAAAATACAATGATATTTTAGAAAGATAAATTATAAAAATATACATGCTGAAAGTGTTAAAAATAAAGAAATTGTGAATCTTTTACCCAAGTGGTTCATGGGATTACTTATACTCCCTCAACCTTGTCGTTTTGATGGAGCGGAGAGACTCGAGAGTCATTTTCTCTAGATAACATTAATAAGGGATAAAATCATTTATATGTCATTAATGATATGAATATATAGGATGCCCTTAAGAGACCTTTCATACACCTACAAGTGTAAAGACATAATTATTTCTAGCATAAATAGATCATATCAATAATTTTAAGATAGAACCATATGGTCATAACATGGATCTCTAAGACCAATTGGGTTTGGTGTATAGCCAAACCTAGAGGAGATGAGTCTAACAGCTCATCAGACCCGTAATGCTTTGAGCTCAATTCCAAGTGCACAGTGCTTTGAACTTAACTCATGGTTGAACCTAAGTATATATTTAGTCTGACAACTTGCTAAACCCAGGGTGTTTTGGAATCAACTCATAACTGAACCCAAGTATATATGAGGTTTATAACTTGCTAAACCTATGGTGTCTTAGACTCAGCTCATTGCTGAATCCAAATATAAATTGGGTTTAGACTTTTCCAAAGCATAAAAATATTAAGTGAAAAGGACTAACTCATTAACTACTAATTAAGAAAAGGCAAATCAAAATAGGTAGAATCATATATGGATCTAATTTGTATTTTATGCAATACTGGAGATGAGGACAAAAAAGTCACCTCTGATTGCACACGTATATTTTCTAGAGAATTTAGGCAACAAATTCTCTAATTTTTGTACGAAAGCAACAAGGTAGTCCCTAATTATATTCTTCATTCTAATGGACAAAGAGTTTTGTGCACAAAAAGTCATTTCGTTCCTTCTATGATTTATTTAATTTTTATTAAAAAAAAATGCATTATTGTTACATGTACATATAGCACTAAGTGTCTTAATGTGTAACTAAATACAATCACAGTTTATTAAATTCAAAATTTATTTTGCTGTGATTTCAATAGACTAATTGATAGTTAAGGAGATAAACTTCCTTCCTTTTTTTGTAAAAAAACTTATGATGTTAGTCAATGTAAAAGATGCGAAAAGTGAACTCGACGTAGCATCAAGAGAATTATAAAAAATTAGGATATCTTATACCATAAGTTACAACCCTAAATCACAAAGAAAAAAGTGTCTTGATAAGTTATGCATTCAATAATAATAATTTTCTTTGAAAAATTACATAAAGACTATTTAAATAATGGCTAGAACTAAACTAGTTAAATAAATGTAAACTAGTGAAATTATAAAGTCTAATTAAGATATAAATAAAAAAATAACTAAAAAAATAAAACAATAAAGGACAATATTTTTAGGCCAAAATTAGGCATGTTCTCAAATTCATAAAGTATAAGTCAATTGTTCTTTCAAGAAACAAGGCTTGTAAAGCACCCTAATAAAATTCTAACCTAATTCAATAGTTGAATCAACAACTAAGACTATTATCTAATAAGAATAAATGTTAGAAACATCGAAGGTTGTAAAAATATATATATTATCTGATATATCAGTATTATAAGTATTATCATTGATCTTCCTTATTATTTTGTAGGTTTCATACTTTTTCTACTGGAACTTGTTATATGTCTCTATAGAAAATTTCTCTTTGTATAGAAACACCATTATCTTATCTTCTTCTTTAAACACTTTAGTACTTTGGTATTTATCGACAATATCCTTGTACTTAGAATTGGTTTGCTCCCACTTTTATCTCACTTATACATGGATAGCTTGGACATCACAATAATTTTATTGGCAATAATTATATAAGTAATATCCTTTTGAATTGGTACAAGATCAAGTGCATATCTAGAACATTTATTTATATAATTTCAAATGGTGTTTTCCTTATGACATTATGTTTGACACTGATGTATGCAAATTCAACTTGTATATAATTTTTACTAACAATAAAGCCTAAAAAATGGCTTATCGGATTTAAAACTACACTTTCTTAAGTTCATATGTAACTTATTTTCCAACACAACTTCTATCACTTTTCTCATATATCCCAAATGGTTAGTTTTAGATCTTCAAAATAAACTTTCATGAATTAGGTTAGTTTTAGATCTTCAAAATAAACTTTCATGAATTATTAATAAAGGAACATAGAACTTGATTCATCAATAGTATATAAATGCTCGACATGTTAGATAATTCGAATACCATAACTAACCACTTATATAACCCATTATTTGAAAGTCAAATCCAAATATAATTGCATCCATTCCATAAATCAATCTTTGTAAAGACTGTTATTCTATGTAACTGCTTTAGCATGTCATCCAATTATAAAACTTGAAACTTTTAACCTACCATTATTTTATTAATGGTGTGACTATCTACACAAATACGCTAACTATTATCATTTTTTAAGGTCAATAAAGATGGTATTATTTAAAGAGTTAGAATATTTTAATTCTACCTTTTTCTCAAAAGCTTTTTTGTTTCTTATAATCACTAGAACAATGCTTTAATTAGCTCTTTATATTTAAATTACTTACCCTCAATTCGTTTGACATATAGATTACTTAACTTGTTCATTTCAACTAGTCTTCCTAATGATCTATTAGATTTAACAATATCTTGTCTAATAGAAGGTTGTTGCAATGTTTGAGCTACCTATCTCTTGTTAGCATAATTCAATCTACTCATCTTATTGAAATGATCAAATATATGACTATTGTTAGCCCTTTCTTTCCTTATCATTTTAGCATTTAATGTTATATTCCTCGCTTTTATGAGCATAAATTACATATATAATTTGATCTTATCCTAGATTATTGGCTTTAACCCCTCATAAAAGATCTCTAAACTTGTAGACTTTTTGTCTTTTTGAAGTGGTTATATTTTACTAATTTTTGAAACTTGACAATATACTCATTAACATATCTATATCCTTATGGATAGATTATTGAAACAAGTATTATTTGTATTTAGAAAGAATGGATTTTTCATGCAAGATATATCTCATCCATGTTCATAATGTAATCGATTGTTCAACTTTTCTTAAATGTGTATCCTTTTGATGCTTCCGCAAGAAAAAACCTCCACCTTTCAACCTGTATATGACTAGTTTACTATCTTTTCTTCTATGATACTCGTTTATTCCCTAACCTATCACATTCTTCAATCCATTTAAAGAATTCTTTTATGTCTAAATCTTTAATGAAGTTATGGACAACTACTCTCAATAGAAATACATTCATCTCAAAGTAGTCTTATCTCTTAAATTATGATATACCATAATCTACAAAACCCCTATTGACTCACTCAATTTGTTCTCATCAAAATACTCCATATAGATAGGTTATGGTTGCCTATATGAGATTGCAGGAATATGTTTGGGGTTGGGTATGGCTCAATCTAAATCTTTAAACATGTCTCACTCTGTTTTATGATTCTTGTTCAATTATCTCCCTTGTAGCAGTGGAAGATCCATATAATCTATTATTTATGCTAATGAACACTCCATTTGATAAACTTTATGAGATGGTTCTTTGCATTATTTCTTAAGCCTATATAGTACCATAAATGACCTCCACTCTTTCATCACAAGGGGGGATGACATTGTTGTTATCTTGGCAATTAAAAAAGTCAATCTATTCTAATACCAATTGATGCAACGTGTAGTAAAAAATAGAAATTAGGATATCTTGGTAATTAAAAAAGTCAATCTATTCTAATACAAATTGATGCAACGTGTAGTAAGAGATAGAAATTAGAGTATCTCAAAACCTTGGTTACAACCCTAAATTGTAGAGAAAAACTACAGATAGAAATTAGAGTATCTCAAAATCTTGGTTACAACCCTAAATTGTAGAGAAAACTCTGTTTTGATAAGTTTTAAATTTAATAATAATTATAATAATAATCTACTCTAAAAAATTACATAGTAGTTAGAACCATCCTAGTTAAGTAAACATAAACTAAATAAAATCCCAAAGCCTAATTAAGAAAAGAATTTGAAAATAACTAGGAAGATAATGAAAATTCAAAAACAACATTTTATAGTTTTTAATATTGGCATGTTCTTAACCTTGAAACACGTGATCTAATAAACTTTTACAGAAACAAAGATATGTAGAAAAATCTGACACTTTTTTTATCTAACGAGCAAATAAAAAATTATAGTTGTTTTTTTTCTTTCAAAAAGCTTATTTAACATGTTAAAGTTTTTTCCTAGGTTTCGCCTTGTTTAACTGCCTAAGGACACATGCATTAAACATTATTTTTTCTTATTTATCTACTTTATTAGAAGAAAAAAAATCTAAAAATCCATAATTTTGTTGCAACGGATAAAGGTAGCACCAATATTGCCAAGAATACTATTGAAATAGTTCAGCTTTTACAAGAAATTTAAGCAATGTTTGAGATTGCATTTCGAAAATGTTTTTGAAAAAAATTATTTTTTTGCTTCAAATTAATTTTTTTTTTACGTTTTTATATTCATTTGATATGCTGATGAAAAAAACAATTTTTTTTTAAAAAATATTATTTTAATGTGTTTTGAAATGAAAAATACTTTGAAAAGCAATATTCACCACATTCCCAAATACATTCTTAATATTTGCCAGAGATCATTCAATAATCCTAATTTATCCAATTTTAATGATATGATATGGAATTTTTGTAAGACTTTATTGTTTTTTTTTATTCTTTGAATGCAATTGAAGAACTATTGTAAATAGGAACATTTCCTCTTTTTTTTTTATTAGGATTGGTTTATGATATATGAAATTCAATCATTCAAATCGTGTAAAAAAAAAAACATTGGCTAATATTCCGTCCAAATTTGTGAAGCATATTTTAAAAAAAAATTAGAAAAATAAAAAATCAATTTAAAGGGAATAATCATTCATGAAAAACATGAATATACGGCTTCACGATAACACCGGAATTGCATGGTATTAGCCTTGATTGACTTTTGCCTCCTTTCGTTACTGTTTTTTCTTCCCACCGTATTTGTCCATTTTCGAATAAAAAAATTGTTTTTCAAAGTCAATTACTTTCATTTGCAGGATTTCTTCATATATTAATTAAATTAAATACAAATAAATTAAAAGGACAGGAAATTAAAGACTCCCTGAGCATATGATTCTTCGAAGTACATTTTTAGTATCTCAAAATTATGATAATTTCACAAAAAAAAAAGGGATAAAAACTGATGAAGCTGAGCCAGATTTAATTTATCCAAGCTGATTAATTTGGCTTAGTGTAATAATTAAGCGACTAGTTGAAAGCTGTAACAATCACCAATGATTGCATTGGTTTTGGTGTAAGATATAAGGCGTAGCTGTAAAGCTTCAAATCGACCAGCAGCTCGGCGACCGCATGCGGCGGCTCATGCTCCGGGTCAGTGGAAAGTGGGGGTCCCACTTAAAATTATCCACTCGCTGGCTGGCGTCAAGTAGAGAAAGATCTCGAATAAGACAAACCTATAATTACCCGACACGTGTTTGGAAATGCAGTCACGCGATGAACTACAGAAGCCACAGCAGAATCTTTCAAGGTCTTCGTTTTGGGGAGCCACGTAGCTCAACGTTGTTTTCGTGTAAAAGTCTTATAGCTTTTTATCTAAAGTTGAAAAAGGGAAAAAAAAAAGAAAAAAATAATAATGTTGATGTTCGGGAAGCAAATAAAATCAAAGGGAAGGGAAGTGAAGGAATCCAAAAGTCCCAACCAATCAAATTTAAGATAATTTAAACCATATTTATTCTTTGTAAAAACTAAATTATGCAAATTGGAGCATTTTCTTTATTTATTTGTTAAAAAAAACTCATCATTAATTTAAGATTATTAAAGATTTATCCTTTCATGATTTCAATTTAGGATAATTTAAATCAGATTTTTTTTTATAAAAACTAAAAAAACCCATCATTTTCTTTATTTATTTGTTAACAAAAAAAGGAGCCAATCATTGATTTAAGATTATTAAAGATTTATCCTTTCAATATATGGATATAAAGAACCATAATGATTATTCATGTTTTTTTAAAGGTAGATTGAATTTTTTTATTGATATACAATAATTCCCCATGAAGAAAATAGTTTTTTTTCTTCAAATTTATACTAAAATTAGAAGACACTTTATATATATATATATATATATATGATTGAGGAGTTTTTTATATTTCAGAATTAATTGATTTTAATTACAGGAATTAATGAAGAAAATGGATTTTTAATATTTGTGTGGCTCGAGATAGAATTAAGGGATATGCTATACATTATCCATGTATAGCTGGCTGAGAAATATCTCAACAATTATTCAAGACATGTCCAAAATGTCTATTAGCTATGAATCCAATCTGCAATACTGCATGGTTGTCCAAAATGTTTTATTGGATGATTCAGCATCAAAGTTTGTTATTAGCTATGAATCCAATCTGCAATACTGCATGGTTGTCCAAAATGTTTTATTGGATGATTCAGCATCAAAGTTTTTAATTTGGTATTCCTCAACGATTATGAAACAAAATGGCTTGTTCACATCGAAATTGGATTCCACTAAGCTTTATAGTATGAATAATAACAATAATAATGTATATTTAGATTTTTCAATAATATCAATGGAGATACATAGTTTTTTTTTATTAACATAAATATATGGACTAATTTGTGTATATTCTAATTAATTCCATGAATTCTAAAAATAACAACCCTGTAGTGAATATCATATTAACAATTATAGATAATCATCATCGACACATGGAATGTATAGTGTAGTGGAACTTCTCTTCTCTTCTTTTTTTTTTGAAGAAGACAGGCATTCAAAAAACAAATAAAATAATTAAAAAAACATATTTGTTTATGTTAATATCTCCATCCCTTTTAGATGATTTTTATTGTATGTTTAAGGGAGTTGTATTAATTGCTTTTTAATATATTTTTTAATTAAAAATATATTAAAATATTTTTTATATAAATATATCAAAACTATCTAAAAACATAAAAAAATTAATTTTAAATATATTTTTTTAAAATTTTACTCGCTTCTAGTTTGACCCACAGTATCAATCATGAATTTAAGTGGATTTATACGGGGAAAGAACTTGCTTGTACGAACTTGAAAAAAGAATTAAGGAGAAATAAAAACAAAAATAATGGATCGATTGCATCCGTTGAATGCAAGAGAAAAAGAAAATGATGGAGTTCAAACAAGGAGTGAGAAGGTAAAAGAGGTAGCAACGCGTTTATTTTGGACTATATGGCATGGGAAGAGGTCACATACATACATGTATGTATACACACATATAATAGACAAAAACAAGAGAAATAATGAAGTGGTGTGGTCCAAACTGAAGACTGACCGATTCCCTCGTGAAGGGTATATACTTGACGTGCATGTTCTCTTTTTGAAGATAATGACTGCACACAAATCAACTGCTCTAAAAAATTGCTGTGGGGATTGCGTTCTTAGCTGCTTTTTTCCTCTGCATGCCCACTGCCCCCGTGGATGGAGATGGATCGATGATGGCGACTTCAATATCATCTGCAGCATTTACACAGTGTTCAGAATCTGGTTTATGTGTGTGCCTTTGAGTCACGGCACTAATCTCAGCTCATCTAACATTAATCCAGTACTGATCTTTTAATGTCTTCCAGTCAACTTTGAATTGAATGGAGGAGTTGGGTCTCTTTTTAATTACAACTTTGAATTGAATGGAGGAGTTGGGTCTGTTTTTAATTACATCCTCTGATTGATGTGGATTTTCTTGAACCTCCACACCAAAAAAAGAAGAAGAAGAAGAAGAAAAGAGCTCACCAATCATCATGCCGTCCCAACAATTATTCACATGAGTGCAGCTGATCGTTAGAATATTTTTTATTTAAAAAACACTAAAAAATCAATAATTAAAAAGGTATAACAACACTAAAAAAGTTAATTTAAAGTAAAAAATAAGTAAATAAATAAATTTTTTAAAAAAACATTTTTGAAATATAAAAACAAATGGGGTCTAAGATAAACCAGCCGACTCTTTTAACAATCTGAGTTTTAAATCAAAACCATAGGCGATTATATTAATTAAATGGGTGGTAGTAATGTAGTCACAATGTGCAAACTATAAGATTAATGAAAAATCCCGAGTGGAAGATTAATCAATTGGGAGTCTCAATGAAGGGCCTTACAAGTCATCATGAATTGCTATGGGCCAGCAATAGAAATAACACCTCGCTTAGAGATGCGATAATAATTTGATGGCCAGAGATTCAACATTGGGTGTGATGGAAGCCAGGAATTTGAGGAAATTCTAAGAAATGTATGTAGCTTCAATTGAAAAATTGGTTTTGTGTAGTATTCAAGGTGGCCAATACAATACATTAAATATTCCCTTGCAAGAAACTTAGCACTATTTTTCTATCAAACATGGTGATGAATCAAGACATGAACATTAATTGGATGTCTTTGACGGATAACTGGTTGGAGATTCTCCATTTTTGGAACATGGTGTGAAGGCGGTAATTTACGGAGTGGAGAGATTGTTTTCTTATTTGTTTTTTCAATGAACATCCCCAAATTGTTGGAAGTTAGAAGACACATGCAACACTTGTATTATTAGAGAGTATATGGTATGTAAATTTACCAAATTTAAACAAATGAAATGAGAAACAAAGATGATTTTACTTGGGATATATCATATATATACTAAATGACTTGCTTAATGGAAAAATAAATGATGTGGAACAAGATTTAAAGATTAATAAAATTAAGAATCATGAAAAAAAAAGTTTAAAAAGAAAAAGAAAGGAGATGGAAAAAAAAGAGGCAAATTAGGGATTGGAAATTCAATTAAAAAAGGAATCAAATCTTAATTTCTATTATGATCATATATTATTTATATTCATATTATAAGATTGTCTAAATTTTTATTGATCATTTTAGTGTTTAATTATTAGTTTAAAAATGATGTAAATTAGAAAATTTCAAGTTAGTACCAATCATATACCAAAAGTTTTTTCAGAAATAACTTATAAATTATAAAACTCCGTATGAGACTATAGTTTGGAAAAGTTATACAATTTGATAATCTCATTAAAATATAGTTTGACAACTATAAAGGTATTTGTAGTCTTAGTATAAGGGATAAAATAAGTCATTTACTATAATATATATATATATATATATATATATATTTAATAACCATAAATATAAAAATCATGTTTATTTAAAGTACATGAAAACCAAAACATAAAATTCATATTTACATCTTATTAAAAGGCAATTTAGTATATAAAACAGAATATAAAAACCAACATTTTATTTTTTATATTTAGCTAATTGACATGTAACTTCTATTTCGTCCCAACTTAATTGGTAATAAAGAGTTCATCTTTTATAACCAAATAATCTTCAACACTATTCCAATAAAACTAACACTACTAATCAGTTTAATTTTTGCAAACCTCACTTTTTAATTTTCAAATAAATTATACTAATAAAAAAGTGATCCAAGTTATGGATTCACCTAGTGAAAATCTATAAATTAAGATGATCATTAAAAGTTAGGGTTTTTATTTTAACATTTTTATAATTTGATCATTAAGGTTATATTAGTTATATTAGTTATGAAGATCTTGATTGTAATTATGTTAGAGATTTCTATGTTAAATTGATTTCTGATAGTTATTGTTGGAACGTTTATTTTTATTAGGGTTATTATAGTCATGGTAATATTAATTATAATTATTTTTATGATTTTTGTAATAAATTAGCTTTGTAATGTACTACCGGTTATTAGATTGTTCATTATTATTAAATTGCCTTATTTATAAAGTTTTTATGAACTTTATTCTAATATTAGTCACTTGGTCATAAATGTTGGTCATCTAGTAATTATCATAGATGTAAATGATAAAATAATCTAATAAGCAAGGAAAAAAAATACAAGATGAAAGATGAAATATATATAGATATGTTAAATTCAACAAATTTGAGAGGCTAAGTAAATTTTTGACTAGATTAGTAGATGAATATAATTGATTACTCGGATCATTGTTATTAATTGTTATTAATGTAGATAAAATATTAATATAGAGGACGTTTCAGATAATAATTATTTTTAAAATATTTTTATTTAAAAATATATAAAATAATATTTTTTTAAAATGAAAAATAACAGGAAAAAGAAAAGAAAAGAAAAGAAAAGAAAAAATGTATCACAGGAAGTGGCCCCCCAATTTTATTTTTCCTACCCCGCAACAACAAGCTAGCAATGCTAATACCCTTTACGCCGTAGAGTAGTCAGGCTCATGTTTTTTGAGAAGAGAAGATAATGGGGCTTGAAGCCTTGGTGAAGGCATTCGAATGAAGCCTAAAGAGATACCCAAAGCAAAAATCAGCTTTAACAAATACAAAGACCCAAAGGCCACATAGGAAACAAGAAAATCTTGTAGGTGCTTTTATTCCAAAGCCCAGCTCCAATCCACAACAATAGAGCTAACAAAAACATCCAAAAAATAATCGAAGGAGCGAAGGGATAGTCATAGATGGCTAGTTGCTGAATTGCTGTTTGAGCTCTGCGTTATTGTTGGGAGGGTAAGTTCTCTCATGCTAAATTTCCATATAAAAAGAAACATTTTTCTTTATTGCTGTGGTTTTCTTGTTATTGGGTTGTCGTTGTTTTCTAAATTATTATTCTTATTTCTATAATTTATACGATTATTGTTTGCTTTCTGTTCGGATGCTGTTTATGGGATATTTGAGGCAGTACAAGGTATATACCATCTTGCCTTTCACCTTTCATATGTTGTTTCATCTTTTTATCAGTTGTGCCCTTGAAGATGAAAGTGGGGTTATATATATATATATATATGTTAAATTCAAAAAATTTGACAGGTTAAGTAATTTTTTGACTAGATTGGTAGATAAATATGATTGATTACTTGGATCATTGTTGCTAATATGGATAAAATATTAATATAGATGGTATTTGAGAGTGTAATAATAATTATTTTTAAAATATTTTTATTTAAAAATACATGAAAATAATATTTTTAAAATAAATTTTATGGTGTGAAGGTGTGAAAGTGGTAATTTACGGAGTGGAAAGATTGTTCTCTTATGTGTTTTTTCAATGAACATCCCCAAATTGTTGGGAGTTAGAAGACACATGCAACACTTGTATTATTAGAGAGTATATGGTATGTAAATTTACCAAATTTAAACAAATGAAATGAGAAACAAAGATGATTTTACTTGGGATATATCATATATGTACTAAATGACTTGCTTAATGGAAAAACAAATGATGTGGAACAAGATTTAAAGATTGATAAAATTAAGAATCATA
This sequence comes from Populus euphratica, assembly GCF_000495115.2. NCBI lineage: Eukaryota > Viridiplantae > Streptophyta > Magnoliopsida > Malpighiales > Salicaceae > Populus > Populus euphratica. The sequence goes on from NW_011499989.1 coordinate 277,508, forward strand.
GAAAAAAAAGTTTAAAAAGAAAAAGAAAGGAGATGGAAAAAAAGGAGGGAAATTAGGGATTGGAAATTCAATTAAAAAAAATCAAATCTTAATTTCTATTATAATTAAGCACTATTTATATTCATATTACAAGATTGTCTAAATTTTTATTGATTATCTCAGTATTTAATTATTAGTTAGGGAATAATATGCATTAAAAAAATTTAATTTAGTATCAATCATATACCAAAAGTTTTTCCAGAAATAACTTATAAATTATAAACTTCATATAAAACTATGGTTTGAAAAGGCTATACAATTTGATAATCTCATCAAAATATAGTTTGACAACTATAGAGATATTTGTAGTCTTCGTAATCATGCTTATTTAAAGTATATGAAAACCAAACACATAAAATTTATATTTACATCTTATCAAAAGACATTTTAGTATATAAAATGGAATATAAAAACCAACATTTTGTTTTTTATATTTAGCTAATTGACATGTAACTTCTATTTCATCTCAACTCAATTGGCAATAAAGAGTTTACCTTTTATAATCAAATACTCTTTAACACTATTCTAATAAAACTAAGCACTACTACCTAATTTAATTTTTGCAAACCTTACTTTTTAATTTTCAAACAAATTATACCAACGAAAAAGTGATCCAAGTTATGGATTCACCTAGTGAAGATCCATAAATTAAGATGACCATTAAAAGTTAAGGTTTTTATTTTAATATTTTTATGATTTGATTATTAGAATCATATTAGTTATGATGATCTTAATTGTAATTATGTTAAAAATTTCTATCTTAAATTGATTTCTAATAGTTATTGTTGGAATGCTTATTTTTATTAGGATTATTATAATCATAGTAATATTAATTGTGATTAGTTTCATGATTTTTGTAATGAACTAGCCTTATAATATACTACCGGTTATTGGATTGTTTATTATTATTAAACTGCCTTATTTATAAAGTTTTCATGAACTTTATTCTCATTTAAAGGTTGGTTACTTGATCATAAATGTTGGTCATCTAGTAATTATTAAAGATGTAAATGAGAAAATAGTCTAATAAGCAAGGATAACATAAAAAATACAAGATGGAATATATATATATATATGTGTGTGTGTGTGTGTGTGTGTGTGTGTGTGTGAAATTCAACAAATTTGACAAATTAAGTAAATTTTTGACTAGATTGGTAGATGAATAGATTGATTACTTGGATCATTGATGCTAATGTAGATAAAATATTAATATAGAGGGTATTTGAGAGTGTAAAAATAATTATTTTTAAAATATTTTTATTTAAAAATACATGAAAATAATATTTTTTTAAAATAAAAAAATAACAGGAAAAAAAAAGAAAAGAAAAAATGTATCACAGGAAGTGGCCACCCAACTTTATTTTTCCTCCCCTGCAACAACAAGCTAGCAATGCTAATACCCTTTACGCCGTAGAGTAGTCAGGCTCATGTTTTTTGAGAAGAGAAGATAATGGGGCTTGAAGCCTTGGTGAAGGCATTCGAATGAAGCCTAAAGAGATACCCAAAGCAAAAATCAGCTTTAACAAATACAAAGACCCAAAGGCCACATAGGAAACAAGAAAATCTTGTAGGTGCTTTTATTCCAAAGCCCAGCTCCAATCCACAACAATAGAGCTAACAAAAACATCCAAAAAATAATCGAAGGAGCGAAGGGATAGTCATAGATGGCTAGTTGCTGAATTGCTGTTTGAGCTATGCGTTATTGTTGGGAGGGTAAGTTCTCTCATGCTAAATTTCCATATAAAAAGAAACATTTTTCTTTATTGCTGTGGTTTTCTTGTTATTGGGTTGTCGTTGTTTTCTAAATTATTATTCTTATTTCTATAATTTATACGATTATTGTTTGCTTTCTGTTCGGATGCTGTTTATGGGATATTTGAGGCAGGACAAGGTATATACCATCTTGCCTTTCACCTTTCATATGTTGTTTCATCTTTTTTACTCTTTGCATGGCTTCAAAGCTGCTTAAATCAGTTGTGCCCTTGAGGATGAAAGTGAGCTCCGACTCTCTCACGCAAGCCTTATGATGAGCTTGAACCTACACTAAGTCCCACATTTCCTTTAATTATAATACCAACGTCGCAAGATCAGCACTGAAGGCTCAATCTTGTCATTCTTTATAGGGTTTTAAGTTAACTGAACCCCGTTTAGCCAAGGATCATATCAAGCATCTACATACTGTTGTTACTGATGGTTATTCCTTGTTTGTGAATTTTATTGTCAAAATTGTTAATGATTTGTATGGAAAGTTTGTTGATTTGGCTATGAATCTGTTGATTTGTGCTGTAAAAGAAATAATTGATGTTTTAGGAGTTGGTTTTGATGGCTTGTCAAGGAAAATTGTTATCGGGGATTTTAGTGATGGGAATTTGTGGTTGTGTTTCAAGTTGAGCGCTGTTTTTTTAAGGATATGGAATTGTTTAGGGAAAGAAGAGCCACTGGCTTTCAGAAGTGCATTGTATGTTTATCTTTGGTCGTTAGCTGATCATTGTATTTGAAAGAAGAGCCACTGGCTTTCAGAAGTGGCTATGTTTATCCTTGGTCGTTAGCTGATCATTGTATATAGAAGATGGAGTCTTTAAAAAAAAACTAGAGATTGTGTTTTGTGTCAAGTTGTTGAGTCAGCAATTTGATTTGTGTATGAAGATTGGAAGGGACTTTGTTAGGTTACTGCAAGATTTGGTTCGTGTTCCTGAGTTTCAAAGCAAAAAAGACCTCCTAGATGTTGAACCCGAGTATGTTCAGGACTGAAGGATTTCAGATATTATTGAAGCTGAACTTCTGTAGGACATCTACTAGTCATTTTTTGCTTTGAATCACTCCAGAAATGGAAAACCAGTTGAGGTTTTTGCTGTTGCATGTAATGTTTGGGAGCCAGAAGTGGTATCAAGTGTAGTATGCCAAGAAATTTATTTTTGGGTCACCGTGAGCGACTCTTACAATTGACATTGTTCAATTCATATGTTATGAACACTGCCCATCTACTGAAACTTCTTAGTTGGATGTATACCAAGATGGGTTGTTATACGTTGACTTCTAGAAACTTGTAGAAAGCATTATGTTGAAGCCAATATTAACCTGGCCTTATTTTGTGACTGCTTTTCTTGGATGAAAAGTTGATAGCATAATGCATATCAAACCTGTAATCTTAATATCGACTTTTTTTATGCTTATTGCTGACAACCATGATATCATCTGTTATCATGTCAATATTAGTTGTCAGTCATCAATTCTCACAGTAAATGTTAAAAAGGGAGTGATTCGGTCAGTGGATGTTCTGACTTTATGTGAACCTGTTTCTCCTTTTCTGAATGAAGGTCATACGAGGATAGTATTGCTTTTGAATGTAGGAGGCAATGAGTTGCAACTTGCCTGTCTCCTCATTCTCTTCCAACACTTGAGTCTGCAAAGCGTTTCCCATCTCAAAAAGCTAACACAGTCCCCAGAAGACATACTATGAAAACTGCAATTCAGGCTCAGTACAGATCTCCTGTTACAGGTGTCTAGGTTTGGTATAGGCCCTATTGAAATAATTGCAATTAGTAGCGATTCCAGCAGAGAATCACCAAAGTCAAGCTTGATTGCCCTATAATGACAAAACAAGGAAAGGAAAGTAACTAAATGTGGTTTGTGTATGCCTACAATTGGCAATCATGTTGCAATGCAAGAAAATAACTAAATACATCAGCTATAATGTTTCATTAACTATAAAGCGTGCCCATCATATCAGGCAAGACAATGCTAACTCAGATTCAAAAGCATCTTCTTCTTCCCCAATTTCTTCACAGTACTAATGCTTGCTTCTGCAATTGACAAGGTTACCATTTCTAGGTCACCATTTGTTGCTTTTTCATTAGATATGGCCTATGTGCTTTTATTTCTTTGAGAAATCTTCTTACAAGTTATTTATGGTGTAGATTATGATGAATGAAATAGCTCTCTCCTCTGGATTTTTATTTCCAAGTGTCAAAATTTCATTCTTCCAAAGGACAGCAAGGCTTACTAGCCTCAAACCAAAGGCAAGAAAGAAAAATCAATCCCCCTTTCTTGTTATTGCATTTCTTTGCAGGTATTTTACAGAGTCTATCTTTCACTGAATCTTTTTTGTTTTATGCACAGGTAACAAGTGCTCTTTGTGTCAAATGCTCTCAAAAACAACTAAAACTGAATTCCAGAGCTGATGAGAATAGGTGATTTTCCTCTCAGTAATTTTTGAGAATCAACTTTGAGTGGTTTACTAAATTGGTTGTCCTCAATCATTAGACAAGAGAACACATACTATATTCTTTGTTTTACTTGTCACAAATTTTTTGCTTAGACATACTGGTGTAAAGTTGTCCTCAATCATTAGACAAGAGAACACCTACTCTTTGTTTACTTGTCACAAATGTTTTGCTTAGACATACTGGTGTAATGCAGGAAGGTTGTAAAGAAATCAGGAAAGAAGGAGCACCACTTATGGCAGAAAAGAGATTCAGCTGGATCTGGGCGAAAGGCATTGAATCTTGTTAGAATTGTAAGTTTCTTCAAGCCTAGTATTTTGCTTAGCAGAGAACTGTTTTGAAGTTTATGGCAACCTTAAACATATATTCAGAACTTAGTAATAAAAAGTGCTTTATGAAAGTTAATAATAAAAAGTGCAATGTTCTCTGTCTGATATGTAATTTTCTTATTTGGTTTGAAATGGCAGGTTTCTGAACTTCCTAACGAGAAAGAGGCTGTGTATGGAGCATTAGATAAATGGACAGCCTGGGAGACAGAGTTTCCATTGATTGCAGCTGCGAAAGCTTTAAAAATATTGCGGCAGAGGAGGCAATGGACGCGTGTAATTCAAGTATGCCATGTTCAAAATTTTGTTTTGATGTCAAACTCATGCCTGAATATATACGAACCAATCTAATTGCATTATTTATAATTGAACATCACCATATGGCATCATCATATGGTGGAACTTAAAAGCTCTGCATCTAGTCAAATCCTAACCTGATATCTCTGATGAGTTATTTTGAGTTCATATGTTGATGAACATTAGTTCAATTAAGGGAGTCTCTTGGAAGGATTAAACCATGTGCAATAAGAATTCTTTCTCACAGAACTGTTTTGTCGTATTGATCTGTAAGCTAAACTGTGAGAAGTTGACTGAACAAATAATGTGAAGCACTTTCAGTGCTAGTGGGTTTCTTTGTCTTCTATGGTGTTTTCTTGTTCTTTCTTTCTTTACTTTCTTTCCTGATGGATGTTCTGTCATGATGTTAATGAGTACAGTCTATTGTGATATTTCTAGCTTGTTTGTGTAAATAACTATTGTTGCTGGAGTGAATATTTTACAATTCTATTAGCCTGTAGTAAATCTATTTTGTACTCAGGTGGCAAAGTGGATGTTGAGCAAAGGTCAAGGAGCAACATTGGGAACATATGACACCCTTCTACTGGCATTCGATAAGGATGACAGGGCAGATGAGGCTAAATCATTATGGAACATGATTATATATGCACATAATCGCTCTATGTCGAAGCGCTTATTTTCAAGGATGATTTCTCTGTATGATCATCATAACATGCAAGATGAGATAATAGAGGTACTGGTAAACCGTTCCCATCTTTTCTTTCAATAATGTGATTGGAACACGTGAAATCTGAATAATTCTGAATTTGAAAGTTATAGGTATGGTATTAAAGCTTGAATTTCTTTTTACGAGAAACAACTCAGGTGTTCGCTGACATGGAGGAGTTGCGTGTAAGACCAGATGAAGATACTGTTCGGAGAGTGGCACATGCCTTCAAGAAATTAGGCCAAGAAGAGAAGCGGCAATTGGTTCTTGGAAGGTACCAATGTAAATGGAAGTATATCCACTTCAATGGTGAAAGAGTTAGAGTGAAAAGAGATAGATGGAATGAAGAATGATTGACAACTTGACCAATTAAAGTTGACTAATTGGCACCGGGTGCCATCTGATTAAGATGATGTGCTGGCAGTAGTGGCATGCATGCAATCTAATGCTCCCACATCTGTGTGAAGAGTAGGGTGTTGCAAATTGGAAACGACTACTGTGCAAGAAGTCCCGAATGTTGTGGCAAGGATTTCATCAACTCAATCCATCTTCATATGGCGGAATGCATACTTACTGTGCATCTGCGGTCTGTTGGTTTACAGTGAGCTGCAATTAGCCTCCAAATGTGAAGTTTTGCGAACCTCTTCACACATTGTTTCAGATCATTGGCGTGGAGATTGACGCAAAAGTATATGGATTTTCTAATTCTCAAGTTTCGCCGATTCCTAGCGAAAGCTTGTTTATTTGTTGTAAGATGTGTACGAGGAAGTCAAATAATTCCTTATGTATATCGATGATAGAGACCAGCACCTCTTTAAATTAGAAGGTTACAACCGAAGTCGGTTCAGTTTTACTTCTAATACTAGGTCTGGAGGCAAAGAGAAGATTTGCAGATGCCAAAACAGTCTTCATTCTGTAATAAAAAAACTGGCGCATTGTGCTTCTATTGGCAGTAGAAATGGTTCAATAATAATTATTTTAAAAGTTAATATATGATTCATGACCAAGACAATTTTAAAAGTTAATATATGATTCATGACTACGACAAAAAAATAAAATCGTAATTTAACTTAACTTTCTATTATTATTCACAAAGTAATTACAACTAAATTATATTTTTGTTATTATGTTTCTAGAGTGGAGGAAAAATTGAATTTCGAACATTTTTAATGTAGAGCAAAAGAAAAACAAAAATAAAACTATAAGTTGAAAACATTTTAAATTATTGTAGTATTGAGAAAAAGATAGAGTGTAAGGGAAATTTGAGTTTGGCTAATGAGGAGAGAAATAAAAGAAAGAAAACAAGAGAGGGAAAATCACTTCAAAACATCAAAAACCTAAATTATAAAAAAGGGAAAATGTTGATTTTTAGGTCACCAAATTGTTTCATTTGAAACCAAAATGTTCTAGATGATATAAAAAGGCAAGAGAGGAAAATAAAGAAGAAACAACTAGAGAAAAAGAGGCATTAACCAAGTAAAAATAAGTAGCCTCATTCTAGAAAAGGAAAACACCATAATTCTCTCTATCATTGGTTAGAAGCCTCCACAACACTATCCTATAATGTTAAAACAAGTAGATCACAACCCGACTTCTCTTTTTAATTTTTTAGGATTCGTGATAAAAGAGTGCAAAATGATACTTTATGTATTTTTTTTATTTTAAAATACGTGAACATTAATAAACAAAATAATGTTTTAAGGCTTAGTTAAGTTTAATCTAGACATTGAGTGATTTTATAAGGAAAAAAATACGCAAAAATAAAATAAAATAAAATGGCTAAATATATAAAAAATACATGAATAAAAATCTAAAGTTCAGCTTACGGTGTATTTGTATTTGGTTTTGGTGTTGCATGCCTTTTACTATATATATATATATATATATATATATCCTAATAAATGTATTTATTTTGGTTTTTTTAAAAAAAACAAATACATAAAAGAAAAACAAAGATTGTGTTTTTAGGCTCACTTGTAACCTAGATTTATAATGATAATAGTTAGGTTTTTTTATTTTTATTTTTATTTTTATTTTCATGTTGCATGCTTCCTTGGTTATGAATGAAAAATAAAATAAAATCATGACATGAGTTTTTACTTGCTTGGATTATACATGAATGAATAACATGACTTGGGGTCATGTTTTTATGTTTGTAGTGTCATCCTTGTCTTCATGATCATGTTAAAAAAAATATATTTTAGATTCCATGTATTTTGGCTAAACCTCTCAAAACAAAGTGTGTGTATGTGTTTAGTTAGTGTGCATGTAAGTCTTATAATTACATTTTATTTTCATGTTTTTATTTCTAAGAAAAAATAGAAGAAAAACAAAAAAAAAAATATTCATCACGTTGCATGTTTTCATAGTGTTCATTCGGTCCATATTAAAAGGCCATAGACCAACATTCTAAGTCTTTCAAAACCCATGTTTTTTATTCTAATTAAAAGAAAAAAAATCATGTCCAAAATGTTTTATTATTCATTTTTGGTATTTGAAGTAAATAGACTTAACATGGGCCATTACATTGGATAATAAAAGGATCACCCCTTCCTTTTAATTTTAAATAATAAAATAAGTTTTAAAAATGTCTAAATCCATTATTCACCAAAGAATTAGGAATATTAGCCTCTTTGTTAAGTTCTCAATATGCATGTTAACAATTGATAACAATAAAAATAATAAAATATAATAAGTTGTTTAGTTTTTATGGATGTGCATCACAAGTTATAACATCACTATGAACTATCATTGATGAGAGGCAATAAAACAACAAAAACTAAAATATAAAAAAATGATTGTTAAATAGCACACTTTATGGAAAATGAATCCTAAAAAAATCAATGTCAAGATTAAATAAAAAAAAACTTGTATGTCACTATAAAATACTTCAAAGTAAATAAATTCATTAGAGGTTATTGCTGGGATAGAATTAGGGCGTACAATATTCATTCAACAAATACTATAAGTGAACCTTGGTACTATAGGGTAAATGAACATGAATGTATTGTTATTTCTAGGTCTTTATTGCATAAACAAAATATTTAGTGATAACATATCCTTCGATCCAAGTTGGTTTTAATGTGCCTAACATAGACCTACCTAACTATTCATTGACTTGACTTGATAGAATATTAATAGTAACAGGTTATGATCAAGAATAAATGGATACATAGATGTTAATTCACTAAAAAATTAGGAGTGGAAAAAGTGACATGAACTTTATAATGGATAAACTTGAATCCACTTGTCCTCCTAGGATTTAACTCATTATAGTAAATTCATTCACACTCATATAGATAGACTATTGATAGATTAAGCATAAACTATTAGGAATAAAAGGCAAATAACAATACAACTTATTTTAAGTAAAATATTTTAATGTGATAGTATTTTTTCTTTAGTATAACTAGTCATTTATCTTAAAACTCCATAGGCTAATTAAGGTTTTTTTAGTGATAATATTATAAGGTGACGACTCTTTTTTAATATAAAATCTTTTCCCTTAACATAAAAGAAGATTCTACTTTTTAAAGAAAGAGGGCTTTTGGTCGCTATTATATTTAATATGATAAGTATGACCTTTCTAACACTTAGTATATTAAAGGTTGCTGAGTTTTTCATATACAAGGACTCACCATTCATTTATTTGTAAGTAAAAAAATATTCTTTTTTTGGTGCACACATGTATAGTTATACTAGTATAAATTCATCATTGCTCATGATTATTAGTCAAGTTAACTTTGAAAACAATGATAAAGAATCTGATCAACCTTGGTGACAATGGCTTGAGAGATCCTCTTCTTAGAATTTCTTTTCTAACCCTTATTTATATAATTCTTGGTTTGGTGTCCAATCTTATTATAGATGGAATATTTTCCATTGAACTTCTTGGTAATCCCCTTTCTTTTCGTACAAAGTTTTTTTTATTTTTTATTTTATGGGTTTTCACCACTTATTTCATTTCTTTTAGATAACTTATTATGATCTTATATCCTTTATCTCAAAATTAGGTCTTTAACTCCCATTTCCTTGAAACTTAAACTAAAGGTAGCTTTTAAAGTCTTCCCATTATGGTAGCGATTTTTTTAATAATTAAAGTCATATGGAATGATTCACTTAGAGACATAACTTCAACATGAATATAATGTAAGATGAGCTAAAATTCTTGTACTTGGTTCAAAATGGCCGTTGAATTAGCCTTCTTGAAGTCTAAAATGTTTTTCACTCCAACATCTTCAACTTTATACTTTTTGTCTAAAGCTTTTCACTCTAAAGTTTTTCATAGCATTGTTGCGCTTTTGATTGAATTATACATATCATAAAGTGTGTCAAAATAATTTTTTTACCTGTGATTCCAAAATATCTTTCAAAAATCCAAAAAAACCAAAGAACTTAGAAAAAATATATTTCAATGCATTTGACCATTCTCACACCTATTTTGTGATTTTTAATCATTTTCTTCTTATTGATGTCTTCTTAAAATACTAAAAAAAAATCAAACAAGAAAAAAATATTTTGATGTGTTTGTGTTTCTTTTGTAAATCTTGATTACTTTTATTATCAAATTGACATTAACTTTTCTTTTTGAAAAAACCAAACTACAAAAAAAAAAAAAAAAAAACTCAAATTTGAAAGCAAAATGAACTAGTGATCTAAAGTGCAAAACAAGAAAAATAAAGGATAACAAATAAAAATACCATAGGAATATTTTAAGGATATGAGATATTTCTAAGTAGGGCCTATAAATGAGAGTGAATAGCAAAGAGATGTAACATGGAGAGATGTGCAGGAAATCCTAGCCACTATATAAAGAGAAAAAAAGAAAAAGTAGAAAAGAAAGATTTCTCCTCACTCACCAAAACTTTAGCCATCGTTAAAGAAAAAAAAGGAATGGTAGTGAAAATAAAAGAGAGAGAAAATGAGTTCATACCAGGATAGAGATACTAGAAAAACACGATCATCTTATCTCACATCTAAACCAAAAATAAAACCAAGAACTTAGTCACCTCTCGACCTTCTTTGCTAGATTCCAGCCACCCATACCACCATTTTAACTACCATAAGCTTTTTTACAAAACCCCTACAGCATATCCACTCATGGTGATCACAAATCCAAGAAAAACCAAGAAAGAAGGAATAAAAACCAAACAACACTAAAAAGAAAAGAAATCAAATATAAGAGAAACCAAGAGAGAGAATAAAAACCAAACAACACTAAAAAGGGAAAAATTTAGCACCAAACCTAACTTTAAATCTCTCTCATTTGTAAGAGGTGAACAAAACCTCTATAACTATTATAAAAAAAAGAAAGAGGTTCAGCTTGCAAATATGGAAAATCCCACCTCTACATATCAATAAGTCAAACAACATGTTGGAAACCAAGTTGTCTAGAAAAACAACATCAGGGGCTAAATTTTAAATGGACAGATCTCTTTCATCAATGAGAGGTGACTTTCACAACCACCATCATTGAAAAGAAGGGAAAATGATTCATCCTATAGAGTAGACCACCATTTCTTATTCTAAATTATTTAGTTAAATAATGCGATGCAACCTAAGCCATTACTGCTAATTTTTTCAGCATTGTTCAACATCATTTCACTATTTTTACCTACTATTTTAGCCTTTTCTAGTCCACCTTGTCCATTTAGAAGCTACATTTCAAACATTAGACATATTATGAATTATTATTATGATTAATCTAGATGAATATTGTGATAAGATTTTTAGGTTTAAACAATATTAAGATTGATTGTATATTTTTATGGATATTTGAATTTTTACGTGTTTAATTTCTCAACATGAAGTTTTTTTTTTTTTTTTTTTTTTATGGATGAACATGCATTGCAAATGTATTCAATGTGTTTTAAGTCTTTGGTTTTTGTGCACCTAGGCTAAAATCTTCATAGTTTGCATCTTACTCATTTTTAATGTTCTTGGTCATTCATTGATGTTATTTGTACACAAATTTGATTAATTAAAAAAGAATTGTATTCATAATCATACATACATTTGCATTAGATTTTATAACTTATTTATAAAACCCATTAAGATTTTGGTCCACATTAAAAGACCTGATATTCCAAAATCTTATTAAAAAAAATTCATCTTTTAAAATAGCATAAAAAATAAACATTATGTTACTCACATATAGTATTTGAGCTAAATAGATTAATAATGAGCTTTTAATTTGAATATTAATGGGGAATAACTCCTTTGATTTCTTGTTTTGAAAGATGCCTTCATTTAAATTTATTTAGTTTAATATTCATTAGTTAAACAAGAGTATTGATTTCTTTTCCAGTCTGATATTCACTAATGACACCTAAGTGCTAAACTAGAGTATTAAACTTATTTTTTATTCTAATATTCATAGATGAAACTTATATGTCAAACAAGGTTATTAATTTCCTTTTTAATCTAATATTTACTGATGAGACCTAAATGTTAATCAAAAGTATTATTTCCTTAGAAATGTTTAAATATAGATGCCATTAGATCTTATCCCAAGTAGATCAACTCAAAATGGTTATTACTTGGATATTTAAGGACAAAGATACAAAAGTAATTAAGCATAGAAATATTGATTTACCAAACAAATTAGGAATGACAAAAATAACAAAAACTTTAAAATGGATAGGTGACACGATCAAAAGATTGATGTCTTCTTCTAAGTACAGAAGTGTCGAAGTAATAAATAACTTGATAAGACTAGGGTCGAACCACAAGGAGGTTAATTGTATAAATTATAGATAACAATAACACAACAATAACAACAACAGCAATAATAAATAAGAAGAAAAAGAAGAAAAAGAAGAAGAAGAAGAAGAAAAAGTTGATGAGAACTTTGAGATGAAAGATTAACATAAGGATTAAACAATAATAACAACAAATATCAAGGTTAGAGGATCCACTAATGGTATGTCAAACAAGTATAGTATAAAGCAAGAGCATGATCTTGATCTGGAAACCAAGATGCCTAAATGCATGACAAATACCTCTTTTTATAGGCTAAAATTAGAAACTATTGATTTAATGACTAATTGATGAGTGAGTGGCCAACTCTTGACTTGATGATAATTCTTATCTTCTCTTGTTTGCCCAAAACTTCATTGATAACATCAGAATTGGAACCACTTGATAACTTGAAAGTTGTAGGAAATTGTCTAAGAAATAAATATAAGAAACAACAAAACACAATACTAAAAGGAAAAGAGACAAAGGTTCACTAATGAAGACTCACATCCAATCTAAGCTTTTTACGGCTTTTCATAGATGACCAATTTATACGACTCATGGAGGGATCAATTAAAGAAATGAAATATTGTAATTGGTCAATCAATTGTTCAGTAGTAACAGTAGAGATTATGATTTGTTATGCTGAAGATGTTATAAATTCCTGTTCTACAGCATGATCAAGAAACGACAACAACTTATCATAATAATCATTAACATTTAACAGATCTATGGGTTTATGGTGAATATGCAATTGAGCCCAAGAGAAAATATGAAAGATCTCTTCCAATATTCCTAGGACACCTGGTAAGGCAATGAAGGTATCAATATGATTAAACATTACATTCATTTGAGCAGATATTATGGAGACCTGTAGTTCCTCTTTAATTATTTTTCCAATGATGTCCTCTTGTGCTAAAGCTTTGAGGACGACCCCCAAAACTTGACTATCTCCTAAAAATACAGTTATTGACACACCTTCCATTAACCCAAGAATGCCTCTCCCATACATACATGAATCTTCCTCTCAGCTAGCACCTAACCAAGATGATTTGCTGATTCTAAAAACTCCTTTTCTTTCCCAAGATTAGATCCATTGAAAACATAAATATTTCTTATGTGATGATTTGAGAAACTTGCCATTTCTACACATTCAATATTTGTTTAATGTATGAGTTGAGTAGAAATAAAAGGAAGGAAGAGAGGATTTTATAGATAAGAAATTAAAAAGACAATCCTACCACCTATATATAGGCCAGCTGGAGTCACACACTTTTTTTTTTTAATTTATTTATTTTTGGAAAAGCATGTGTATGTATAGGTAGTTGTGATTGTGGTTCACATCTTCCCTTGGTTTTACGTCCAAAAACGATTTAAAAGCCTTTTATGGCTCGGGGATAGGCTTCCCATCTAGTTTTCTTAAAAACTGGCAAACAGGGTCTTTTTTAGTCAGATTCCCAAGACTAAGTCGATCATGTTCTTTATAAAATAGTGGCCATAAATCATGAATTACACGATGCACATCTCCACTAGGATGCGTCTCAAGAGTCAATAGAAGATTATCTAAAGACTCCTTACTCAGGCCATCCTTAATGAATTGTATTTTATCTTCACGGTTTATAGATACCATTCCTAAAGAACGACATTGTGTATTACAAGTCCATCTAGCACATCGATGACAGACATCCAGTCGTTTTGCACGACGCTTCTTTGCAAAAGTGCTTTTACCTGTTCCAGGCATGTGTGAAATAAAGAAATTAGAGGACTCACCTGATAATCGGACCTTTGCTTCAATCAACCAGCGAATATCTTCAGGAATTCCATGATTCATTAACAATCTCAATCTTGCACATCTAGCACGGTAAATTTTTGTAATCGCATTCTGAGGCAGAGCGGGAAAATACTTTTTCAATTTTTCAAGATTAGTGTCCATTTTCAAATGAGAATTAGAAGAGAGATTCAAAGAATTGCACAAATATATACACAAATATCAGTTATTGTGGGAAACTGAAAGAACCGACTTAAGTCACGGAGTACCGTTATCCGCCATTTGACCGGGGTGAGAGCGGAATACTATTCAATAATTGGGTCATATACAGAGCAGTAGATCTTGGATTTAGGTTTACTTTATATGAATAGAAAGGTAAGACATAGGCCTACAACTTTCATATGGAGACCAAGATTTTAAAAGGCCATTTTCAAGTTCAAATTACAGCAACAACAATGAAGTCTGAATCTGTTCTACAGCTTGCGCACTCTTAAGTTTTTGATCCATATCTGAAGTTTTAGAAATCTAAATGACCTCCATTTTTTTTTTAGAAAGATGAAACAATTTTCTACTTTTATGTTTTCAAGTGGTTCCAATTCTGATTTTATTAATGATATTTTGGGCAGACAAAAGAAGATAAGGACTGTCACTAAGTTAAGAGTTGGCCACCCACTCATTAATTAGTCATCAAATCAATAGTTTTCAATAATACTTGGTACAATAAATACTTGGCAATCTCATAGCTTATACTGTGTGGTATAACCGACACTTAAGCTATGAAAGGAACTTGATTTGTTGTTAACATAAGTTATAAGCATGAATGCCTGATAATATTTACAAGTATTAGTATTATTTGAATAAGATAACTAATGTAATCATGTTAACAATTTATAATCTGATTGAAACCTCCTCTATGTGTGGTTTTTAATTGAATAATAAGAGTTTATACTATACTTGTTTGACATACCATTAGTGAATCCTTTAACCTTGATATTTATTGTTATAATTATTTACTCCTTATGTTAATCTTCCATCTCAAAGTTCTCATCAACTTCTTCTTCTTCTT
>NW_011499989.1:292817-301327 GCF_000495115.2 Populus euphratica
TGTTATTGTATTATTGTTATCTATAATTTATATAATTAACTTCCTTGTAGTTCGATCCCGATCTTGCCGGGTTATTTATTACTTTGACACTCCTGCACTTGGGAGAAGACATCAATTTTTTGGTCGTTCATCTTTTATGGTAATTTTGGAATTAGAAGCATCAAAAGATGTGATTTTTTAGATGTTAGGAATGATTTATCCAAAAAGAAGTGGTGATAAAGGTAGGATATGAAAGAAAGCTTATTAAAAAGCTTGGATAGAGTTAGAGATTTCATACGATTCTATTATAATATGAAAACTACTTCAATGGCTTGTATTTTACAATTATTAAACTTTACATTGCCTTTCTTAAAGCAAAGTCAATTTTAGGTGATTTTCAGAATACTATGCGTGCAATAAGGTATTATGCACATGAAACTAGTATGACATTATTTGCCTTTAGTCATAAATCAAAAGACTATACAACATTGACTTCTAAATCTAGTACTATGCTTGAAAAGGTTCTGACAGTAATTAATTATTTGCGTGATGTTCATTAACTAGGAAAGAAAGTTGTTACACTGTACTGTTTTCTTTTAAAAGGTTTTTTTTAAAGTAAATACGATTCTTCTTTCACTTGAGTCTTTATCATCAAAGGATGACTACTATAATGATGCTAAAAGAGGGAACAAGATCGAAGTATCTCAAATTCACAATCAAGTCATTTACCAATCTTATTGCTTAAAAAACAGGTTATTCATACATTTAAATCCATGGTAACATCATTTACATCATCCATGCAAGGACTGAATGCCATGTTGATTAGTTTTGCATAAACTACTAGTCTCCATGCTGACGATCTTTAAAAAGCTCTTGAATGATAAGTAGAAAGCTAAGTTATCAAGCCATAAATGTTTTGGTTAAACGAAGCTCTTGAAAATAAAAGAAATATTGCATTGCTAACTCTTTTTATTATTGGACTTTTTATTTTTTAACCTTGTCTTTCTTATACATGTTTTCAATGTGTTTTAAAACTGAATCACATCTTTTAATGAAGTATGTCTTTTTTGTGTCTCATTATTGTTTTGAAATTAAGAAATATTTTTATAAAAATAACATTTATTTATTTTTGTCCATATTTGAATGAATATAATGGAAAATTTACCTAAAATTTGGTTAGACTTTAAAATGTGCCATGTAGATGTTAGAGGGTAGTTCCCGCCTATTTTAAAAACTTAGAAAACCCTTACCCTTACCCTTACCCTTATTTGAGGCTTTAAAATCTATTATATCCTTGTAAACCTTGATCTTACCTTTATTGCGGCTGTAAAAACCCTTGCCACTTCCAACAAATATTAAAAAACAAAGATCTTGCTAAAAAGGGAACAAATAAATGAATGATAAAAGATGTGTTCTAACAAAATTAAATGATATGGTGACATGGTAATAATGTGCATTTGTGTTATGATTCAAACCGTCCTTTCATTTCTTTTTTATGTTTGACGTTAATGTTCTTTAAATCAATCAAATGAAGTTGGTATTTATTTAACAATTTAAATTTGAGATGAAGAAAGACTATATTTGATATGATCTCCATAATCGAGCTTAAATTTGAGATGAAGAAAGACTATATTTGATATGACCTCTATAAACAAAATATATCTCATTTTATCCTTTTTTGAGCTTTAAATATTCTTGAATGATAACTTAAATTAGGATCACCCCTTATGTTGGGTGAATGTTTTGAAATTTTTTGGACAATAAATGATATTCTGATAATAAAAAATATTAGAAAAATATAAAAGATACAAAAATTTCACAAATAGAGCCAAAAGGAGGTCAACTCATGCATCTTTCAACTATTGAATTTGGTAGTTCATAATGGCCACTTTGAGTTAATGGTTGAGATTCTTTCAGGCTAAGGGTTAAAATTTGACACCATTAAAGATAAAATATCCCTTTTCCACCTCCTATAAATAAGGGTGGATTCCATGCCCTGAGTATTAAGAAATCAAGGTCTAAAATTGTAAAAACAAGGTCCTACCCCCGGTTTTCTAACCAGCTAACCTTTTCTTAGTTCTTCCATCTTTTCCTCCATTGCTGTTGCCTCTACTTCACATATGCTGTGACTAATGATAACCCAACGCCTTTGCAATCCTATTTCCTCATCAGTTATAGGAACCACCACTATCAATCTCTTATTCTTCCTATTAATTGCAGGTTTTTTCTCCTTTAACAACTAACACCAACCACCAACCACCAATGCCACACTAACCTTACGTTGGTCACCTGACACAACTAGCAAGCTCTTTTCCCTTGCTCCTGGTAACTTTCTTCTCTTCCTCACATTTGCCCTCTTCCCCCTACTTGCAATCTCTTTAGATTACATGCAGAATGTAATCTTACATTCTACAGAATAAGTCATTTATAAGTTGGGCTAGACCCCTTTCAGCTTAACCCACTTAAAAAAAAAGAGGCTAAGTTTATCGGGCCTTTTGTTGGGCCAAACAAACCTGGTTGGGTCTGGCCCAGATGGCTAGGCAGGGCCCAACATATAATAATAATATGTTAAATAAATAATGTAAAATAATATAAATATAAAAAAATAAAAAAATTATAAAATTTATAAAATTTTCAAAGGTCATTAATTTTTTTTTTGATTTTATCACATGTTTTCCTATGAATTTTGTTCAACATCAAGCCATAGACTTACATTATAAGATACAAACAAACCTAGTACAAAATATTTGATGTTCTTTGAAATTTCCAAAAAAATCCCCATTTCAAAAACAAAAAAAAAAGTTTTATTTTTATGTCTATGACCAAATCCTAAATTTTTTTTAAGCATGTTTTTATAAAAAGACAAAAATACATCTTTATCATATTTTAAAATACAAAATGAATATTGTAACTAGTTTATGATTATCCGTTAGGGTTTGACCAAAATATAAAAAATCCTTCATCAACTATTTTGTTTAATTAATTTTTGAAGTATTAGGAGTTAACTATAAATTTTAATATTTAGGGGTGTAAAACTATACTGTAAAGTATACCCTCAAGTATTAAAGATATAAAACACGAAAAAAATATGATGCTAAATTTGTGTCTTAGAATGGTTAAGTAGAGACTTTCACATGAAGAAAGATCTGCTTTAAATTTTAGATGAAACTAGTGGATAGAAACACGATCTAAAAAGACAATCAAACAATAATGCATCTTATTTTAGGTAGGGTCACTAGGGGTGATGTGCCCTCTTCTTACACAACTAGTTCCTTACCTAGACTCTTAAAGATTATAGGTTTTCTAGTAACCACAATACTAGGTGACGACTCTTGAACCTTGTGATCATAATTTTATAATTATATATAAAAACTTATTTTTACAAATTCTTAGTAGGCAGACCTCCACTAGAGAAAACCTTTTCTGGTTGGACTATACTTCACTTGTTTGATTGTTTGCCTGTTTGTTCTAGTCTGTTTAATTTTAGCTCGTATTTTCACTACTTTAGCATATAGTTTTACTTCTTATTTATACATAAGCACATCAGGTATAAATTAATACCCTCATGCATTTTAATTTTATGAATAAACCTAACTTTATGTTAGGTGGGGAGTAGTGGTCTGCCTCATAACTTTCATTTGGGTTTTAGATTCGTGAAACATCCAACTATGTACTGAATGTTTACTCAGTAATGGCAATTATATCGTGCCCCAACCATTCACTGTAAATCCCTATACTGGCTTCATGTAAGGTGGTCATTGGGTAGTTCATAGACCTTTTTGAGACCAGGTAAAAAGTTTACCCCTCATGTAATGACCTAAAACCTGCCTTTAGGTTACGAACTCCTTAATAATTCACTTTGCAAATCTGATTAAAGTCTTGAACTTTGTAGAATCTCTGAGCTAAGACCACGACTTCCATGACCCCTTTAGAATACGAGGAAAGATTTGAGATGATACAATTAGTTGAAGAGATTGCTTAAAGACCAAAGTCAAAAAATTATTGCACATAACTAAAGTACACTACTTCGTAGACAACATAAAGAAGTTAGTGCCAATCCTGGGGTACATAGATGAACTCTATTTGAGAAAAAGAATGGAAGAATTGCTTGTATGTTAAGGAACCTAGTTCATATTTTAGTAGTCAAAGATTTGATACAATTATGAGATATGGGTTACAAATGTTTTACCTTCAGGGATGTTAATATGACCCCTACCATTGAAGAGTATGCATAGATCCTGAATTTCCCCTATGATCCTCAAAAAGTCTATTTCAGTTAAAGAATCAAGAATCATTAAGGTTGCTAAGTTGCTGCACCTAGACTAAGACGTCCATTAGGGGATTCAAGTAGAAGTTGATTGAGAATAAACTGAAAGCAAATAAAGACAAAGGAAAACTAAAAGAGGAGAAATATCAAGTTACTGCCTTCACCATCTTTGGGTTGGTTTTATTTTCCTTAAAAGCTACTGGGATTATTAGTATTAAAGCTGTTAACTCCTTTATCGAATACGGGTAGACAAAAAATAACCCCACTTTAGTTATCTTGATTTAAACTTTCCTATTTCTAAACCATTATAGTCTGCACAGGAAAGGTGCAACGTGGTGTTGTATTCCTCTATTATTCATATGGATAGTCAACCACATAAAAATATCAAGAGAAGTCTTCAACAATTTTTAGTGGTTTAACATGAGACTTCTTGGGTTAGTTTTGAATGAAAAATGGAATGACCTAGATGAAAAGACATGGGTAAAGAAGTATGAAACACCCGTTCAAAGTAATTTAAAATGAAAAGCTCCTTGAGTTAGCAGCTCGACTTGTCCTATAACCTGTGGTGATAAAGCATAGGTCCCACTAATCAGCTTGACTAGTTATATTAGCGACTCACCCTTATTGATAATAAGACAATTCGAAGGAGTACAATACGTGCTAAGAACCTAGGGGTAGGTGAGTATACCTATCTATTTAAAGAGGCTAATCAGAAGTGACCGGGGGCAACTTGTTGTAGTCCACAAGGAGGAGCAACAAAAGGTGTCCTTAGTTAACCCTAATTATTCAGTGTGGATGAATGATGACTTATTTGGGATGCTCTGAGGGATGAAAAAGAAAAGCTAGATGCAAGATAGGCCATCTATTGCCATGGAACCCAAAAGAAAAAAGGTTAGCAGTAAGGAGGACCTGCAAAAGGAGTTAGATAAGCTAAAGATTGAGCTTGGCAATAGCAAAAGTCATTAGAAATTCCTGGAAGACCAACTCCTAAAAGAAGAAAAGATATAGACCTTTTCGTACCAATAATTGAGAAAAAAAGATGAGTAAATCATTAAACTAAAGTAGGGGAAGAATCAACACAAGACAAATAAGCAGTTGGAAGAAAGAAGGGCCAAGTATAGTGACCTAGTAAATAAGCATGTGATGATGGAGAAGGAATTGATGACTCTAAAAAAAACCTCAAAAAGTAGAAAACATGCTGACAAGGAGCCAATAATTTTTTTTAAAGAAAGATAGGGATCACTAACAGCTATTTGCCACCACAATTATACCAAAGAACAATGACAAAAGCATACAACAGGAAGGTCATGCTCATGGTGTTTAAAGAAGGAGATTTGGTGTTAAAAAAGATTTCACTAGCATCAAGAGAAGATCAAAGTAAATGGATGCTAAACTATGAGGGACTATATATGGTGAGAAAAGCTTTTTTCTAGAGGAGCCTAAATTCTGAGCAATACGGATGAAGAGGATCTACCTACACCTATAAATTCTAAATGAACTATTATTTATTACATATGTCAAACCTAAATAGAATATTAATGACGACATGTATTAATTAATTACATAAACTAAATAAATAACAAAATATTGGTTTAACTCAAATTTATTCAAATATTTTCGTAGTAGAACTAATTCATTATTAATTATTTATATAAATTCAAACTTTTATATATTTAATGAAAATTTCAACTCAACAATAAAATTAACAAAATATAAAAAGAACCCGTTAAATAAGCCATTATTTATTTCATCACAAAACATCTAAAATATAAATTAAAAATAAATTTCATCAATTTACAAATAAATACAATTTTATAAAATCTCAAACAAACTTTAACATGTACAAATTATACATTGATACAATAAATTTATACGAAGAAAAGCTATAAAACAAGTAAATATTTAAAAAAAATACATATACTACAAAAATATATAATAAAAATTAACATTTTAAAATTAAGTTTAGATAAAAAATGGATAGTTTTGCTTACTTGAAATAGAGAATCCTCGATAAATTTAAATTAAAATAAAGATGCTGACAAACTGAGTGTTGGGATTGCCAAATTTGTACTGAGAGATTGATTTGTGATAAAATTAGAGAGATAATGTATGCTGTTTGATGCAAAGAAAAATAAATAAAGAAAAAAAAAAGAAATGAGGTAAGGAGAAATGAGGGTTGCTTGTTATTAGGTCATGAATTTAACTAACAAATTTAAGTATGTTAGAAATTTTGGCTCATTATATTTTTAATTTTTTTATTTTTCACTATAATTCTCTTTATATATACCAAAGGTATATTCAATTGGGAAAATTCACCATAATCTATGATAAATTTTTTTTGTTCATATATCTGTTTGTATTTGCTATATATATATATATATATATTCTCCCCCATCGTAACATGTTAGGAAATTGGAAATGAAAAGATAGCATTGCCTCTGTTTCCTTGTTTCGAGGGAAAAAAATATGAAGAAAATTAAGATACTTTACTTTGTTTTGGATACTAAAATTGGAAATAAAAAAAGAAAAGAAAAATAAATAAATCTTTAATTTTTCTTTTGGACACAAACAAGTTAACACTAGAATTGAGAAAAAATTCAAAGGAAATAAAAAAAAAATGACAGAAATTTTCTTATAATTTTCACTAAAAAAAGTTGTTTATTTTCATTTATAGAAATAAAGAAAACTTCACTTCACTTCCATCACTTTTCTTGAACCAAACCAAAAAAATAAATAAATTTAGTTTTCCTTTATATATATATATAATTTTTTTTCCGTTGCAATATAAATTGTAATAAGTACTTAGAAATAAACAACAGCATTAATAAAAATAAGATCTTGCATCTACATTCCTGATAACGCTCTCCAGGGGCAAATCACTATAATTAATTGTGGATGAAAGCATAGGCCTAAGCATTAATTCCATGGAATAATATTCTAACAACCCTAAAATTAAAACAAAAGGTAAGGATATTATAATTCAGTTAAGATTAGAGCATTTTTTTTTAATGTAACCAACCAGAAATCAAGTAAAATTTTCATTGTATTTTTTGATATTAAGTTATTAACTTTTCTTCCATAATTTTCAATTACCAAATTTTTTATGTGTCCTATTATCGAGAACTTTCACCTTCCACTACATCATTATTTCTCAATAATTAAAATCACACATATTTAAATAATTTAATATAACACATTTAGATAGATACAATTCAATGATTTATTCTATAAATTAGAATTAAAGTATATTACACAATTCAAGGATTTACAAATATAGACCATAAACAAAATTATAATTGAAATAAGTACATAATTAAAGAAGATACTCATAATTAAAATTATACTATAAGAAATTTTTTTTGATAAATTATTAACATGTTAAATTCTGAAATTTATATTACATAACAAAATAATAAATTCATTTATTACAAAATGATACCCAACAAAATATAAGAAAAACTAATTAACTATTTAGTTCAATATAAAGATGTACTAAAAAATGATTTAATACAATAATTCAATTAGATAGATGAAATAAAATATCAATAAATTCTTTCTTACTTCTTTTTTTTTTTTTGAAAATTTTCTCATAAGATTATTAAATTAATTAATTCATCTAGTATTATATTTCAATTAAATTTCTAAATAATCCTTAATTCTTGAACATTAACCAAAAATACAATTCTAAATATTACCTATTAATTCGAGCATTAATTTCACTAATAGGTGATTAATTTCTCGTCCGTCCATTCAACAGACACTAATTCTATCAACCTGAAAAATTAATTCAACGATTCATCCATTCATGAAGGTATTAATCCCATTAACTAGGAAATTAATTTCTCATCACGCCTATTCGTTACGGCATTAATTCCATTAAACTAGGGATTAGTTCAACGATTTGCCTATTTATTAAGGTACTAATTCCATTAACTAGAGAATTAATTCTTTATCATGCTCATTTACCATGATACTGATTGATACTTAAAAGTGTATTTTTATCAAGGTTTTATATCATCATTTTGCACGTGAAGTATCAATAACTCCTTAACTAAAATATTTTTATAATAATATATCTAATAATATAAGATACCTTTAATTTATGGTAAATGTTTATTTTAAATGCAGGTTTATCACATAAATAAAAGGATTGATTGATGAATTTAAGAACTGGAATTGAAAGGACAAAGAGATAGCCAAACTTAGAAAAGAAATGTCGGTGCAATCCAAACCAGAACACTGTTCGGTAATTGGATCATATCTG
>NW_011499989.1:301923-302688 GCF_000495115.2 Populus euphratica
TTAATCCTTACGTTAATCTTCCATCTCAAAGTTTTCATCAACTTCTTCTTTTTCTTCTTCTTCTATTATTACTATTATTATTATTATTAGTACTACTACTACTACTATTATTATTATTATTATTATAATTATTGTTACTATTATTGTTGTTGTTATTGTTACTATTGTTGTTATTTATAATTGTTGTTTATAATTTGTACAATTAACGTCTCTATGGTTCGACCTCGGTCTTGCCGAGTTATTTATTACTTCGACACTCTTGCACTTGGGAGAAGACATTAATCTTTTAGTCGTGTCAGGTACTAATCCCATTAGTCTAGGAATTAGTTCAACGATTTATCTATTCACCATAGTACTAATTCTATTAATTAGAAAATTAATTCCTTATCAAGTTTATTCACCATGGTACTAATTCCATTAGTACAAATTAGTTTGGCGATTTGCCCGTTCACCAAGATACTAATCCCATTAACTAGAGAATTAATTCCTTATCACGTCCATTCACTAAGGTACTAATTCCATTAGTCTAGAAATTAGTTCATCACATCACATATCTTATTTCCTCGAGTAAACAATATAACAATTACTAATTTATTATCTATAATTAATCAAATAAAAATACGAATTGACAAATAATAAATTCAGGCACCACATAATTACCTAATAATTAGTACTTAAAAGTGCATTTTTATCAAGATTTTATATCATCATTTTGCACTTGAAGTATCAATAACTCCTTAACTAAAGCATGTTTTATAATAATAT
>NW_011499989.1:303791-345814 GCF_000495115.2 Populus euphratica
ATTATTATCTGTAATTTATACAATTAACCTCTCTATGGTTCAACCCCGGTCTCGTCAGGTTATTTATTATTTCGACACTCCTGCAGTTGGGAGAAGATATCACTCTTTTATTCGTGTCACCTAACAACTGATCTTGAGTTGAAATTCTCTGCTGCAATGTTAGCTTGATAGCCTTTCTTAAATTTACAAGTATATCATATCATATCATTTCTTTTCATATATATATATATATATATATATATATATGTATTTCTCACTAAAACGCGTTACTCAAGTTTATTCATTCATATCAAAATTTAACTAATATCATTATTTTAGTTTCCATATTGACACAATCAATAAATAAAATCCTTTTGCCAAAAAAAATTAGATTTAAAGAGAAATATGAAAATTTCCTTCTTTCTTTCATAAATTTTCTTTTTATTCTTCAAATTTCCACATTGCAACATTATTCATTTCATCATTCAAATCGAAAAATATATATTTCTTTAGTTTTATTTGTTTTTGGCCTAAATTTAAATTAAATGAAAACATAAAAATTTAATGTTGTATTCACTCTTTAACATTAATTTCATCTCTTTTCTATATAATACCGTCATCTTATTAAAATTCTTAAACTTTTTTAGCAAAAAATCCTTTTATAGTAACTTTTATGATTTTTGAGTAAAATTTTCTGAATTCTAATACTTGTTTATATCAAATTTTACTTTAGCTATTTTGAATTTTATTAAGTTACACATTGATATTTTCAATTTTGTATAATTCATTTCCATTAAAATTGTATTTGTATTTATTTATTATTTTTTTAGTATTAATATTTTTTATTTTTATTTTAATATCCATACAAAATATTTTATTTTAAATTCTTAAATTTATTGTCATTCTTGTAATCTAATTTATCACTTCTATTTTTTTTATAATCTTGAATTTTATTATTATCAAAGATGTTACTATTACCAGGCGGTTTACAAATATATTTAAAATTGAAATCTTCCCCTGTCAGCTCTGAGCCTCCTATAATGCGCAAATTAAGCAAGAACTGAAGAAAAATTGGAATGAGGGAGGAGACAGTACCCTACGCCAAAGATACTGCCATAGGGCTTCTTACATCATGGTGACCATTAGACCAAGTGTACCAGCCAAAGGCATACTCACCCTTGTTGTGACCATTTGACATGGAATCTTCCCTAGCTTTTATTGTTACGATAAAGCTTTTCTTCTGCCCTACATGATTAAAAAACAGAACACTCGGCGACGCTTTAACAGCGAATCCCAAAGGTGGCCTGGCACTAAAGAAGTAGACACTACTGCTAGCACCAACGTTTGTGACAGTCCTTGTAATGTTTAGAGTGCCATTGAGCTTAGGAAGTGACACTGATGGATAGTTGAAGTTGTATATTGACGGTGATACTGCTGGGCACTTGAATTTGGGGTAAACGTTTTCGACTCCATAGCTGCAAAGATAGAGCAGGTAATCCGTATAAGATGCATCATATACTAGACCAGGATCTGCTGCCTTTGCTGGACGGAAGTGCCCTGAACCAAACTGGAATGGAGTCGCAGCATTGCCAGATTGATCGGCTATGGGCTGACCCATGTTGTTCTTCATCCAGGCTGCATGTCAAACAATGGAGCATTTAAGTATCATTAGTACTGACATAGAGAATAATGATACCGAAGAAGGATCGATGTTTACCGGTGGTCATGAGGGCAGATCTTATAGCAGCACTGCTCCATTCAGGATGTATTGCTCTGAGAAGTGCTGCTGCAGCAGCTACATGAGGACAAGCCATAGAAGTTCCAGAAATAATGTTATACTTAACCAATCGCTTATCTTCATACAACTTTGATGGGGCTGTTGCTCCACTCCATGCTGCCAATATGTTTACTCCTGGAGCTGTTATGTCCGGCTGACAAAAAAGTTTCTGTTATTGTCTTAGAAGACAATTAGCTATACTAGCAGATTCAGACTTACTAACTTTCCTCTGAGGAATTATTCTATTGGCCTAAACATATTCCTTTGGTAAGAAGTAGATATAAGAGAAAAGGAGAATGAGAAAAGTAACCAAATTAATCACCTTGAGAATGGAAGGATGAATCACATTTGGACCTCTACTGGTAAATGAAGCCATGACTGGTGCTGGTCTATAATGTAAAACTGTCCTTGCTAGCCCAATTCTAGCCATTGGATTCTTGGTGGAGCGGATGTAGTTGAGAATTTTCATGGCATCATTGTAGCCTACTGAAGTTGCAGGAAGAACATGCGCATCCACAATTACATCATTCCCATTTGCTTGGCTATTTCCTAAGATGAAACCAAAACCTCCAGCCCTTTTCACCTCCATTCCTTTGGCAACTCTCATTCCAGATCCTCTCATGCACAGTACTATTTTTCCTCTGACCTTTCTAGGTGAAAGAGAATTGGGAAGGCATTGGCTGCATTAACACATAAGAAAGTATTGATTACATACTGTTACAGAGAATTGTTTTGGAAGTTTTTACTCTAAAATTTTCGGAAGCAGATGATTGCCAAAGAAGTTGTTGGGGTTCCGTTCCTAAAATATTTCATAATAACTAAAAAAATACACAATCAAGAGAAGAGAAAGAGGAAAACTGGTGAAAGTTACAAGGAGATAAACCCCAGTATTCATGGAAATTTACAAATGGACACTTATTAGTATACAACGCAACAACATATTGTCAGTGAACAATAAAGCAGGTAAAATGCATGCACGGGCTATAAAAATACTGTGTATACCAACAAAATAATAAGAGGGATCACTGCCAATTAGCAATATATTTTCTACAAATGACAATATGTTTCTATTATGACCTTTTCTTCTTTTTTTGAAATTAGGCGTTATTGTCTTGCATTGAATTCTAGGATGTGAATGCATGCTCTGGAGTTCCAGAATATAGTATATAACTACAAAAAGACTATATAGAACTGCCGAGTAGCAGCATATTTTCAACAAATGATAGTATATCCCTATTATGGTGAGTTTTCCGTCAAATTCCCTAGTTATCCATGAAATCACTACACCAGCCTGCTAACAATCACTTTCCTTCACAATATGGCATGAGTGATGATATACTATAAACCAAGACGTCTCCGTAAATTGTTTTGGGAGGAGAGAAACCTTGTTCCGTTCTTGGGGACATTGGAGGCAACTGCGTCTGCTGCAAACACTAATGGGCAATCTTTGTCCAGCTTGTAAGGAGTAACAGTTTGTCCCTAAGATCAAAATATGAATTTAGGAATAAATTAATTAATGATCCAAGCAAACCGGATATAAACAACCATAATCATCAAACAAATTCTTTTTTTTTTCTTTACCTCAATTTTCATCCCATTTCCTAGCACAAGGGGTCCCAAAAATGCACGGTCCACGCCGCTAGCACCTACTGTGATAACCCAAGGACTTGGATTGGACAATGTAGATGGGGCAGGGCCTTCATTCCCAGCAGCACACGCCACCACAATGTTTTTTTTCAAGGCATGGAATGCACCAATAGCAATACCATCTTCTTTGAGAGGAGTGGGTTCTCGGGTGCCAATGGAGATGCTCATAACATGGACTCCATCACCAATGGCATCATCAATAGCTGCAAGCATATCTTCCTCGAAACATGTGTTGCCTTCAGCCTTTTCTTGGTTCGGGATCGCCCAACACACCTTGTATATTGCCAGGTGAGCTAACGGAGCCCCACCCGTGGCAGTTCCACGAGCGAAGCCGCCCAAAGCTGCTGCATTTTTTACCCGGCTTCCAACAGCGGTGGACGCTGTATGAGTCCCATGGCCATCCCTGTCACGTGGTGACCTGGAGTCCTCAGTCATATTCAATGGTCCATAGTAGTTTTCAAAACCCTTGATGTAGTATCGAGCTCCAATAATTTTCCTGCAAAAAGCCCAAGTTTGTATCATAGAGTGTTAAGGACAGAATCTAATTTGGGTTGCATGGTATGACTAGTTTGTTAAAGAAATTCAATTAGAGAGAATCATGAAGTTGTTTAACATGTTCATTATCTTACTAACTTAAGACCATGATTATGATTAGTTTCATTGCCAGATAATTCAGCAAAAATCAGTCAACTTATAAAATCCAATCTGTGAAGTTTAAATGTGTTGGTTTTTAGAAGCAGCAGTAATTCCCCGTTTTCATCTTACAAGGAAGTCGAAATAGGGGAAATCCTTTCTTCATTAATGGGGCACCATAATTTTGATCGGGCCTCAGTCTCATGCTCTAAATTTCCCATGTGTGATTCACTATCTCCACTTGTCAATTGATTTACTGTCACCCCTTGCATTCTTAAGCCTATCTCCTGTCCCTCTCCTGTTGTCACTCGTTCACACCTCGGCGAAAGGGGATTTGAACTTCGAGTGGGTTGGTGCTTAAATTACAGTTAGCGGAGCAGAACAAGGGATAGAGGTTGAAGAGCAGACGTCTTCTCACTTCGGGAAGCAGACAATAAATAATTGCATCGGGCAATGGCAAGATAAGGAGAGTTCACATGTTGGGAATTGTATGAAGCCAAAACAAGGAACCGCAGACCTGATTTCTTGCTTCGTTTAAATGGAACAGACAAACTAGGATCACTCAACAGAGACAGCTATTAAATAACATTCATAGAAAGACATCTATGGTGTGTAGGGCTGGCCCATTTAGAAGCTGGCTATGAAAATACCTTGTTTGGTTCTTAGGAAAAGTTGAGAATCTATCCATTGACAATAATATAGTTACAGGCATGGTATCCTCTTGTTAATTACAAGTACGTACTTGTTGAATTGTTGGCACACTACATTAATTTTGAAAAATCTGCAATCAAGAGTTCATAGAAATCTGGCCAAGTACTATTTCTACGATTAAGGTAGTTTTTGTGTAACACATTTATCGAATTATGCAATTGTATTTATAATTTTCTTCAACTTAGTACCATTAATTAATTGGAGTGTTTTGTATTTTTGTAATTTAATTTTGCAGGACTTGTAAGACCTGTTCTGTGAATAATATTCCACCACAACAAGCATCTGTGAATATATATCTTCATTGATTCCAACTAGTTATTGACCAATCAAATATGATGCTTTATTATCTTTTCTCCTTGTCCGATTAAAATCCTTCTTGGTGCAGAGTTTCAGTAGCTTTTGGAATTCTGTATCAGTCAAACTATGATAATTTATACTTGTAGCCATCTTTTGAAACATGCTCAAACACTTTTTATGCATGGAAATATGTGGCAATGGTGACATAACTATGGAGAAGAAGAAAAGAGAGTGGAGTCTAAGTAGGGATATTGCATTGGTACACGATAACAACAGCATTAGTTTCGTGATAAAATCATTATGCCTAACCAAATGCCATGAACAAAGGAAAAAAAAGCACATTAAGAGCAAGAGGGTTCAAAATCAGAATCATGCCCCCCATAGAAATCAAGGGCATAAAAGTTAAATCAGGGTCACCGCTCACACATGGACATGTTTCACATCAAAAAGACACCAACGTCTTGGTCATAACCAGCTGTTAAACTTATTCGCGTCATGGCTTAAATTCTTCGAAACAGCATAAATAATCAAGCATGAAGATAGAGTTGAAGGGACTAGCACTGAGTAAAGGTATCAGAAGACTCACTTGTTACAGTGGGATGAGTTAAAATCAGGTCCATTTTGGCAGATTCCCTTCCATGATTTTGGGATGGGTCCCATCCCTTCATCCGTGAAACTTTGTGATTCTGGCCACACACCTGATTGGTAATATTATCAAAAACCATTCTGACATTATCACATTGAATCATATTTCTCAGGACCAATCAGTTATCATTAGATGGATAAATGCATGATAACTAAACTACAAAATAATGGAGGAGGAATCACGTGAGCGAAGAGTTACCGACAACTAGAAATATACTAGAGAACAATATATGAAGTTGTTTTTATTGGCCAGAATTATTGTTACCACTATCTATGAGCCCAACTATGACCTGTTTTCCATATCCTGCTCTCTTTAGTAAGTCGCTGCCCTCTCCAAAGCCATGATTTACGTTATGTCCCTCTTCTTCCAAGCCTGCAAATCTCCATGATCTTGTTGTTTGCACTGAGTACTTTCTTGGGTTACTTTTAAAGACTGACACCACTTCTTTCAACTCTGCAATGTATAATTTAAGCTACGATCAGAAGGATGAACATATATATATATGCAAGCGAAATCATAAGATGACTTCTTATATATACCTGATAGCTTGGACGCTTCATCTGGGTTTAGCAATGCCGCGAAGCCATTGATGCTGTGCTTATAGCTGTAAAGAAGAGAGGCTTTAGCTTCTTCTTCAGTTTGTTTCACTCCATACAAATATGAGTGATGAAATTCTTCTATTTCATGCAATGCTTTTTCTCCTTTATGCTCTCCAAAGTACACTATGTAGACCTGTTATATTGCCATAAAAGCATACGATTTAACAAGACTTCTTTTCTTAAATAAAAAATAAAACATGAACATAAACAGATAAGAGAAAAGAAACCTGCTTCTCCTCGCATGAGGCTAAGAGAGGAAGAAGAAACAGAAAGAGGATGGAAAGTTTCTTCATTGTTGGTGACGTTTCTAGTATAGTATGAGATTTGGAAGATTGACTAACCTAAATTTAAATGAGATACTAAGGATTCTTTCCATATCAAAGGCTCCCCTGTTTTATAGAAGAGAGCAGGGATGATTTGATACAAATATGTATACTATTTTTGTTAGCATTTTATATGGTAATTAATCCACTAATTCAAGCCTTCCTTGAAAGGAGGTCACAAATAGATATCCATGACCAATAAAAGAAAAGGGAATTTGTATCTTCTGGTAATTATAAACTCAGTCCTTGTTGTTTACCAAACCTAATTAGTTAGTCCTCATATTCATATAAATTATATATTTAATATTTATGTTTTTAAATCCATTTATAACTTAATACTTTAATCTATTTCACATTTTTTTCCAAGTAGATTCTTTTATTTTTCTTAAATAAAAAATTATAAAAATTGAGGAATTTATGTCAGATCCCATGCTTTATTTGCAAAGGATTGTTAAATATTTTTATTTAAATTAGTAGTCTCAGCAACTATAGTTATGTTCAACTTCAAGATTCTCATCTATGAAACTCATGTCCCCATTTTTCCCTTTACTTGTACGTGGGGGTGGGGGATTCTCATTTTACTTTATCATCTATGAAACTCATGTCCCCATTTTCCACTTTACTTGTACGCTACAGAATTCTACTTTATCTCTGTGAGAAAATTAGCAAATGGCATTAAAAATGGAACTAAAAATATTATATCAGTAATTTCCAATGAAAATTGTAATAAATTTTTTTCGTTAGTAATTGCTAACATGTATAGAGATGAAATATATTTCATGGGTAATTTCAGATAAAATGTAAAAACATAAAAAAAATTAATAAAATTTTCATCGAAGTTATGTTAGGATTTTTTTATGGTTTCAGATAAAATGTAAAAACATAAAAAATATTAATAAAATTTTCATCTACAATTCTCTCGTAAATTTGTTATGTTAGGATTTTTTTATAGAATATCTATCAATAAATTTAAATAAATTAAAATCTGATAATTCTCTCTTCTCTTTTTCTACTTCTTATTTTTTTTTTTAAAAAAAGTTTCTCTTTTTCTACTTCTTATTTTTTTTTTCAAAAATTTAGTAGCTATCCCCCACATTTTCTCACAAATCTAGCCACCACCTTTACAAATTCAGCTGCCCAAAATTACTTACATCTATTAATAGTGTTAGCATTTCTCTCCTTGTTCAATTTCTTGTGTAGCTTCTCTGGACCAAGTAGGGAAATTTACCAATTTTATGGTATCTCATTTATATTTGAAGTGTTTTATATCTTTTTCCAAAAGAATATGTATTAATATATGGTTTTTGTGTTAGAGTTTATTTGAAATTTCAGAGAAATTGATTTTATTTGTCATTCGATGAAATTGAGTTTAATTTTAAAATTTAGACGTTTTATAATTAAAAAAATAATGAGTACTAATTATAGTATATCAATTTTATTATCAAGTTGGAAATTTGAGAGAAACTAGTTTTCTATGGAATTGATAATAATTAATTAAAAGGTATTAATTGAACAAATGATATATAATTATTTTCATGTCGATTATTTGTTAATAATTTTATTGTTTAGTTCATTTTTTGACACAAAATTGAATTTGTGTAAAAATGATAATAAGCTATTGGATCATTCTTGGATGTATTGAGATTCTTTTAAAAGGTTGTATAGGTTACATTATCTTAAAGGGGTTGAGAATTTTATTAATTTTGTATTTTATAAGCCAAAGAATGTTAGTTAAGGTGAAATTAGATTACTAAATGTGAAGCATAGGAATAAAAAGTTTCACCATAAAGATGTTGTGATACTGCATCTACTTAAAAAAAAAGTTTGTTAAGAAATACTTATGTTATTTTGCACGTGGAGAACCCTATTTTTTTTACATAACCATGTTAGAAAGCATAGTTGACTAAGCTTATAGTTCTAACAAGATACATGAGTTTACGGTTGATAATAGTAATCCTTATTAGAGTATCGTGATGGATGTAATGGAAATGAATTATAGTTATTTAGGTAAAGGTTCATGTAATAATCCTTTAGATGAAGAACCGTATATAGATATAACTAGATTTTTTTAACTTTTAAAATATTCTAATAAATCGTTATAGGATTGGGAGGGGGGTGTACAACTCATAGTAAATTACTGATTATTGCACAAGTGTTTGCTATCAAGTTAGATTATAGGTTAAATGATGAAATTGAGTTTAATTTTAAAATTTAGATGTTTTATAATTAAAGAAATAATGAGTACTAATTATAGTATATTAATTTTATTATCAAGTTGGAAATTTGAGGGAAACTAGTTTTCTATGGAATTGATAATAATTAATTAAAAGGTATTAATTGAACAAATGATATATAATTATTTTCATGTCGATTATTTGTTAATAATTTTATTGTTTAGTTCATTTTTTGACACAAAATTGAATTTGTGTAAAAATGATAATAAGCTATTGGATCATTCTTGGATGTATTGAGATTCTTTTAAAAGGTTGTATAGGTTACATTATCTTAAAGGGGTTGAGAATTTTATTAATTTTGTATTTTATAAGCCAAAGAATGTTAGTTAAGGTGAAATTAGATTACTAAATGTGAAGCATAGGAATAAAAAGTTTCACCATAAAGATGTTGTGATACTGCATCTACTTAAAAAAAAAGTTTGTTAAGAAATACTTATGTTATTTTGCACGTGGAGAACCCTATTTTTTTTACATAACCATGTTAGAAAGCATAGTTTACTAAGCTTATAGTTCTAACAAGATACATGAGTTTACGGTCGATAATAGTAATCCTTATTAGAGTATCATGATGGATGTAATGGAAATAAATTATAATTATTTAGGTAAAGATTCACGTAATAATCCTTTAGATGAAGAACCAAATATAGATATAACTAGATTTTTTTAACTTTTAAAATATTCTAATAAACCGTTATAGGATTGGGAGGGGGGTGTATAACTCATAGTAAATTACCAATTATTGTACAAGTGTTTGCCATCAAGTTAGATTATAGGTTAAGTAAGATCGATTATAATAGGATCTTCGAATAAGAAAAAAACATGTTACTTAAAGGGAATAGGCTAAAAGATAACTTCTATGTTCATAAATCTATGATGAAACCTCTAGGCCTGAGATATCAAAAAATTGATATGTGTCCAAACTTTTGTATTGTGTACTGCAGTAAATATACAAATTTTACCAAGTGCAAAATCTTTCAGCATACTTAGTATAAACCTAATAGTGGTAGAGGAAGGAAACTTGTTGAATATAAAAAATTAAGATACTTTCCAATCACTTATAAGTTACAAAGGTTATTTATATCTCTAAATACTACTCAGCATATAATATGATATCATTCATATGATGAGATGGATATAATTATAGTGTATCTTTTTTATGGTGAAACTTGGAAGCATCATTAGTTTTTTATGAAACCATGGAATATACATTTTGGTTTGTGAACTAATAGATTTAATTCATTTGGATTATTTACTACTTTTTTATTTTTCTTATCTAATCATACTAATAGTTTATCATTTGTCTTCAAAGATGTGTATAAAGCCAAAATTCATGATATTATCTATTGTCATACATGTTCAACGATCTAAGTAGAAATATGAATGTTTGTCTTTAACCATTGATTGATGTGTCAAATCATTTTTGGTCAGTTAGGGATATGACATATGATGTCTCAAGAAAATAACAATTTTAAATGAGTATAACTTTAGTATAGAGTATAAATGACTTTTCCATGTATAGGATGGTTTCAAGTTAGAGCATATATGAAAAATTAGTTTGTTCATATTATATGGATAATAAAAAGGCATTTACCTTAATCAATGTTGGTAAATATTTTTTTTTATATTGTCACCAGAGGTTTTTTCCAAGTCATCATCAATTCAATAACAGTAGAAAAGATTTTTTAAAATGTAAAGTTGAAAGGAATATTATGGCATTGATATTGTCAGGTGGAGAGGTCTACGATGAAATATCGTAGTTTGAAAGCATTGTATTTGATTTTTATTCTAGTAAGAAAAAGTAATATAGTTTTGGTGTGACCCATGATTCGGTAAAATGAGGTATGTTTTTAGAGCTTTCTTGTTGGAAAACCTATGTCATCTACCATGATTTGATGTTATGTATATCGATAAAAATAATTTTTGACAATATTTTTAACATGATCATGGATGTAAAAGACAAAACAAAAGATAAAATTAAAGCTAGAATGGATCTAGCTTTGTATTAGGACCATGAGAATATGAATTTGACAAAATCAGGCAAACTTTAACCGATAAAAGAGATGTTATGAAAAGGAAAGCACATCATTAGCTTCCAAAATCATGCACTATCACATACATGATCAAAATGCTAATAATTATTCTATAAGATTGAAAAGCATAGCTCAACACATAGTATAAAATCGATTAACTTCGAAAGAACTCTTGCATTATCTTAGTCAAATTCGATATTGCATTAATAAAGTTGTGGCATATCTAGGCTTATAAATGTTGAAAAAAAATATGTGAAGTAGCTTTGTTTAGGACAATAATTTTTAGAATAAGTTTGTATTATACATGCTTTGTAAACTATTGTTTTAGATTAATGAATAAATGTTTTATCACATTTTTTAGGAGTCTGATTTGTTTGGTAATTGATATTTAACTTATGTTGAAATAAATTCTTGTGAGAAAAATCTTTAGTGGGA
Source organism: Populus euphratica (assembly GCF_000495115.2). Lineage (NCBI taxonomy): Eukaryota > Viridiplantae > Streptophyta > Magnoliopsida > Malpighiales > Salicaceae > Populus > Populus euphratica. The sequence continues at coordinate 315,103 of NW_011499989.1, forward strand.
ATGTTTCTCTCATTATTGACAAATATTACATAAATCAACACAATTTTATGGGTTTGTGTACTTAATAAGATTTTTTTATGTTTTCCAAGTCATCATCAATTCAATAACAATAGAAAAGATTTTTTAAAATGTAAAATTGAAAGGAATATTGTAGCATTGATATTGTCAGGTGAAGAGGTCTATGATGAAATATCGTAGTTTGAAAGCATTGTATTTGATTTTTATTCTAGTAAGAAAAAGTTATATAGTTTCGGTGTGACCCATAATTGGGTAAAATGAGGTATTTTTTTAGAGCTTTCTTATTGGAAAACCTATGTCATCTACCATAATTTGATGTTATATATATTGATAAAAATAATTTTTGACAATATTTTTAACATGTTTATGGATGTAAAAAACAAAAAAAAAAGAAGATAAAATTAAAGCTAGAATGAATCTCGCTTTGTATTAGGACCATGAGAATATGAATTTGACAAAATCAGGCAAACTTTAACCGATAAAAGAGATGTTATGAAAAGGAAAGCACATCATTAGCTTCCAAAATCATGCACTATCACATACATGATCAAAATGCTAATAATTATTCTATAAGATTGAAAAGCATAGCTCAACACATAGTATAAAATCGATTAACTTCGAAAGAACTCTTGCATTATCTTAGTCAAATTCGATATTGCATTAATAAAGTTGTGGCATATCCAGGCTTATAAATGTTGAAAACAAATATGTGAAATAGCTTTGTTTAGGATAATAAATTTTAGAATAAGTTTGTATTATACAAGCTTTGTAAACTATTGTTTTAGATTAATGAATAAATGTTTTATCACATTTTTTAGGAGTCTGATGTTTGTTTGGTAATTGATATTTAACTTATATTGAAATAAATTCTTGTGAGAAAAATCTTCAATGAGAATGTTTCTCTCATTGTTGACAAATATTACATAAATCAACTCAATTTTATGGATTTGTGTACTTAATAAGATTTTTTTAAGAAAATTTGACATAATTCATCCTTATTGTCCTGATATAATAAAAAACTCAAAAAATAACAAGTGTGCATACTCAATCTAGATTTTGTATTCATTTATACGTTGTATTATTTTTATAGATATGCATATCAAATAAGTGCAAGAAAAATATAAGTCATCCTATGAAAGTTCACCTTCCCCCTAGAATCCACAATATTAGATCCATATAGAGGGGAAAAAAAAAAAGAATACAACTAGAACAAAGAAACCAAAAAGAGATAGAAAGTAAAAAAAAGAGGATGCTAGCCTTATTATCCTACTCGAGCGAGCATTACAAGCTATAATATGAGGGGGGGAAACTCCAACTAGGGACAAACTCTAATATAAAAGACAATTCATCCTAATATCTAGTTAATATGAAAAAAAGATATTATGGCCATATATTTTTGGACTATCGAGCTTGGGGTTACCAGATGCTTTTATTTAGTCCAAATTCATAACGCATTTTCCATTCATGATCTACAAGCACTATAAGCTTAAACTGCTCCAACTAGTGAACTTATCGTTGAAGAAACCTAAAGGGTTAATATAGAAAAAGAGTTTGACTTTAAAAAGTTGCCTATAAAAAAATAATTTTTAGGATAAAAGACAGAGCTTTTTGAAATAATGAATGCAATTGAAATGTGTTTCATGTCTAACATCATAATACCTAAAAGATTTAAGGTGCTTAAGTTTACTAAGTATAGTTGTATATAATGTCCCATGATGCATTTACATGTATATTGCAACAAAATTGTCGAAGTAGACATTAGAAAAAAAACATCGCAATACCAAGTTGGTATATGTGTATTGACAATACCAAGATTCGAAGATAGAGAGATTTGATATATGCTTTTATAAAGTAGTATAAGTTTAATATAGTTATGCTAATTGATTAGTACTTAAAAGTGCGTTTTTATCATGGTTTTATATCATCATTTTGCACTTGAAGTATCAATAACTCCTTAACTAAAATATGTTTTACAATAATGTATCTAATAATATAAGATACCTATAATTTATGGTAAATATCTATTTTTAATGCAGGCCTATCACATAAATGAAAGGATTGATTGATGACTTGAAGAACTTAAATTGCAAGGATAAAGAGATGGCCAAACTTAGAAAAGAGATGTCGGTGCAATCCAAACCGGAACACTGTTCGGTAAATGGGTCATATCTGGAGCTATATATCTCAGATTTAGGTCCAATTTATATGGATGGAAAGGTAAGACATAGGCCTACAACTTTCATATGGAGCCCAAGATCTAAAAAGGCCATTATCAAGTCCAAATTGTAGCAACAACAAAGAAGCCCGAATCTGTCTTCCAGCCCGAGCACTATTCGGTATTTTGGCCATATCTGGAGTTCTAGAAGTCCAAATGAGCTGAAGTTTTTACACAAGAAAGCTGAGACAATTGCCTACAACTTTCATGTTTGCAACTGGCTCCAATTTTGACGTTATCAATGACGTTTTGGGCAGACAAGAGAAGATAAAGATTGTCACCAAGTCAAAAGTTGGCCACCCACTTATCAATTAGTCATCAAATCAATAGTTCCCATTTTTGGCCTATAAAAGGAGGCATTTGCCATGAATTTAGGCATCTTGGTTTCCAGATCAAGATCATGCTCTTCCTTTCTCTCTTTGTATTTTTTATGCTTTGTTTTCATTAATATTAAGTTTATGCCTTTCATTTCCTTTATACAGACTCTCTCTCTCATCTTAACTTCAAAACCATATTGAATATGTTTTAAAAAGTTATAAATTAAGCATATATTCTTGAAGATATCATATCTGATTGTATAAAGCATCTAGTAGGAAAACTCTAGGCCATCAACTACTTGTATTTCTCCAAAGATGAACTAGGTCTAGAAAGCACATGTCATGATTAAGAGCAAAGATTAGGTTATGGATAAAGTGTTAATAGATAATAACTCAAAATTTAATGTGCTTCAAATGCATATCATAGATCTTTTATTAGATGATGCATCACATTTACATCAAAGAAATATGAAAGAAATAGGTATGATGAGTCATAAAGCTAGGTGATTGGTGATATCGATGTAGACTTGATCATTAGGCCACTATAGTTCCAAGTCACCCTATAAGTAATTAATATTTAACTTTAATATAATATGTCATTAAGATGACCTTAAATCCATGTTATGGAAGCGATGACATTATCCTTGTATTAAAGGTTCAAATATATGGTCAATAAAAGGTTAGTGACTATGAAAGTGGATAAGGTGTTATTAATGATGAAAAATATATTAATGCCCTATATAGAAGATAAGAGAACAAGATAAAGATCTTCATTCCTTCAAGGTTGTGCATATAGATTTGGTTTTTAAAAACAATGTTGACAAAGTCATCATTAGGCTATTATAGTTTCAAATCACCTTATAAGTAACTGATATTCAACTCTAAAATAGCAAGTTATTAGGATAACCTTAAATCCATGTTGTGGGAGCGATGCCATTATCATTGTATCAAATGTTCAAATATATGGTCATTAAAAGGCTAGTGGCTATGAAAGTGGATGAGGTGTTGTTAATGATAAAAAATGTGCTAGTACCCTATATAGAAGCTAAGAGAAGCTGAGATAGAGATTGTCATGCCTTCAAGGTTGTGAATGTACCACATCAGAACACAATGTTGATAAAGTCATCATTAGGCCTCTATAGTTTCATGTCACCCTATAAGTAATTGATATTTAGCTTTAATATAACATGTTATTAGGATGACCTTAAATAAATGCTATAGGAGAGATTACATTATCTTTGTATCTGACACGATCAAAGAGTTGATGTCTTATCCCAAGTGCAGGAGTGTCAAAGTAAAATAACCCGGCAAGACCGGGGTCGAACCACAAGGAGGTGAATTATATAAATTACAAATAAAGAAAAAGATTTAAAGAGAATAATAACAGAAAAGGAGTTGAAGAAAGTTTTGGGATGTGATATTGATGTAAGGATTAAACAATAACAAAACATATGTCAAGGTTATAGGATTCACTAATGGTATTTCAAATAAATATAATATAAACTCTTTTTATTACTCAACTAGAAACCACACACAAAGGAGGTTCTAATCGGATGATTTCTCGTTATTAGCTCATTATAAATTACTAACATGATCATATTAATTATCTTATATAAGTAATACCATACTTATAAATATCATCAAGCATTCATGTTGCTAGTTTATGTTAACAACAAATCAAGTTTCTATCATAATAACGATTTCGGCCGAAAACTATGAAAGATCAAGCATTTGATGTACCAAATATTATACAACACAAATCTAAATTAAACATTTAATAAGCAAGGTATTAAGAATTAGTAAGATAAAAAGATAAAACATGTTAATAACAATCTTTCTTGGATATAAACATTTAAAGCTCATATTGAGTTTATATTATACCTATTCTAACACCATTAGAGAAACCTTTTCACCTTGACATAATTAACTTAGCTAAACATTAAGAAGGAGAAAAACACAAATAAACAATATAAGAACATAAACATAATATAAGCTAACTAAGTATAGGAAAGAAAATGAAAGAACATAAACAAGAGATTACTATAACATAAAAGAAAACTTGAACATTACAAAGATGTAGAGAGAAAGCAAGAAGATAACTTTGATCTGAAAATTAATATATGACTAAATACATGGACAATGCCTCCTTTTATAGGCTAAGTTTCAGAACTATTGATTGATTGAAGAATTGGTGGGCATCCATTGATTTGGTGGCTGGTTTTTGACATTAATGGCTGCTGGTTTTTTGATATTGTGGGCTGATTTTTGATATTGTTGGCTGGCCAAAACGTCATTGCTCACATCAGAATTATAGCCAACTGAATTGTGGAAGCTGTGGGCAATTGTCTCAATTTTCCATAAAAAAAAAAACCAGAGCTCATTTGGACTTCTAGAACTCAAGATATGAGCCAAAAACCGAATAGTGCTTGAGCTGCAGGACAGCTTCCGACGTCTTCGTTGTTGCTAAGATTTGGGCTTGAAAACGGTAGAACTGAGTCTTTGACTTCATATGAAAGTTGTAGGTCTATGTCTTAGCTTTCCATCGATATAAAATGGACCTAAATCTGATATCTACAGCTCCAGATATGATCAAATTACTGAACAGTGTTCGAGTTTGGAATGCACCACCAACACTTTGCTAAGTTTGGCCTTCTTTTTATCCTTTCAATTTCAATCCTTAAACTCATCAATCAATCCTTTTATTTATGTGATAGACCTGCATTTAGGATGAACATTTACCATGAATTAAAGGTATATTATATTTTTAGACTTGCTAATATAAAACATGCTTTTGTTAGGGAATTTAATGATACTTTAGGTGCAATATGATGACATAAATCTTTAATGAGAATGCACTTTTAAGTACTAATCACACCCCCCTACCAGCTTATTACTAGTCCCTAGTAATCAAAGCATTAAAATAGAAAAATAATTTGCAAATACCACAAAGCAAGGCATTCATCATTTAACTTCTATTAATCTATCCAGATAAACAAACTCTCATTAAATTTATATATCTGCTTAATACCTCTTAAACAAGATATTAGTAAACCTTCTTTTGGTGCTCAATAAATCAAAACATAGTTATGGAGCTTTTCATGGAAGAAAACAAAATTTTTGTTCTAATGTTTAAGGTTAACTTCTTCGGGTTGGGATTGTTATCTTTTTTTTTTTTTTTCTTTTTTTTTAAAGCAAGAATTTATAGCACAATGTATCCTGAACCCTGTAACAAGCTTTTCGGCTAATGACTCCCAGACCAGCAGCTAATGACTCCCAGACTAGTTGGTCTTAGGGCATCAGGTGTTGAGACACCCCTACGAGCTTAGTAACTCGGGTTGCAAATACTAATATGTAGATAGTGCAGTGTTTGATTCCCTTAAGCTTTCTCCTCAACCCATGTAACAAGCACTGGGCAAATAACTCCCAAGTCAGTTGACTTTAGGGTACTAGGTGTTCAAACACCCCTTCGGGCTTATTTGCTTAAGTCAAGGAGGCTACGAAACCAAACTTATCTACTTTGTTTTTTTTTCTTTTTATTATTATTATTATTATTATTTTTGCATATTATATACTATCCCTTTCCCTTAGTTGTTTCCTTTAACTAAAGAACACAAATAATGTAATAATCCAATGTGCAACCCATAATCATATGTTCGAGTGTGTGTGTGAAAATGAAGGTTTAAAAATACTTGTTAGATGGGCATATAAACAGAATCTATAGATAGCAATCCAAGAGTTTGTAAACTTGAATATTTCAAGAAGTATTATAATAGACCTTGTTAAGAATGTTTACTAAGATGCGTCTCAAGAGTCACTAAAGTTCCTCCGTTACTCTGCCATCCTAGTAACAATAGTTTTGCAAATGGTTTAAATAATAGAAAATAAAGTTACATAATAACAATTTTTTTTTTTTAATATCAACTACTACCCTCTCCCCCCAACCAAAACGAGACATTGTCCTCAATGTTCTAAGCAAAAAGATAGAGTGTAGAAGATATCACCTGAAACAGCGACTATTGACAAACCTGGAACACACTAAAACAAATATAAGAAACAACAAAACACAAATATTATGCTATTAATAAAACCAAAAGACACAATTTTTCACAAACTAAGGCTCAAATCCAATTTAAGCTTTTTACGGCGTTTCATGCTTGACCAATTGAGTTGACTCATGGAGGGATCAATTACAGGGATGAAAGATTGTAGTTGGTCAATCAATTGTTCAGCAGTAGCAGCAGAGATTATGATTTGTCGTGCCGAAAATGTTAGAAATTCCTGTTCCACAGCTTGATCAAGAAAAGACAACAAATTATTATAAAAACCATTAACATTTAACAAACCTATAGGTTTATGGTGAATGTGCAGTTGGGCCCAAGAGGAAATATGAAAGATCTCTTCCAATGTACCCAGACCACCTGGTAAGGCAATGAAGGCATCGGCATGGTTAAACAGTGTATTCATTCTATCAGACATTGTAGAGACCTGTAATTCCTCTCCAATTGTTTTTCCAATGATGTCCCCTTCGGCTAAAGCTTTGGGGACAACCCCCAAAACTTGACTGCCTCCTACAAATGCAGCTATTGAAACACCCCCCATTAACCCAAGACTGCCTCCCCCATACACTAAATGAATCTTTCTCTCAGCTAGTACCCGACCAAGATGATTTGCTGATTCTAAAAACTCTTTTTCTTTCCCAGGACTAGATCCACCAAAAACACAAATAGTTTTTATTTTAGGAACAGAGGAACTTGCCATTTCTACACACTTCTATATATGCTGAATGAATGGGTTGAGTAGAAATGATGGGAAGGAAAAGAAGATTTTATAGATGAGAAATTGAAAATGCAAAGCATACCACCTATATGTAGACTAGCTGAAGTCTTACTCTCTCTCTCTTTCTTATTTATTTATTTATTATTATTATTTTATTATATATATATATATATATAAACAAATATGGATGTACAAGCAGTTGTGATTGTGGCTCACAGCTTTCCCTTGATTTTACGTCCAAGAATGGCTTAAACGCCCTCTATGGGTCGGGGATAGGCTTCCCATCCAATTTTCTTAAAAACTGGCAAACAAGGTCTTTTTTAGTCAGATTCCCAAGACTAAGTCGATCATGTTCTTTATGAAAATGAGACCATAAATCATGAATTGCACGATGCACATCTCCACTAGGATGCGTCTCAAGAGTTAATAGAAGATTATCTAAAGACTCCTTACTCAGGCCATCCTTAATGAATTGTATTTTATCTTCACGGTTTATAGATACCATTCCTAAAGAACGACATTGTGTATTACAAGTCCATCTAGCTTGCATTACAAGTACATCTGGCACATCGGTGACAGACTTTTAGTCGTTTTGCACGACGTTTCTTTGCAAAAATGCTTTTACCTGTCCCAGGCATGTATGAAATAAAAGAGTTGGAAGACTCACCTGATAATCGGATCTTTGCTTCAATTATCCAGCGAATATCTTCAGGAATTCCATGGTTCATTAACAACCTCAATCTTTCACACCTAGCACGGTAAATTTTTGTAATCGCATTCTGAGGCAGAGCAGGAAAATATTTTTTCAATTTTTCAAGAGTGGTGTCCATTTTTGTTTTGTTTTGTTTTTAAAGAGAAGTGAAGAAGAGATGTAAAGAAAAGAGAAGGAACAAGGAATTGAACAAATATATACAGAGTTATCAATTATCATGGGAAACTGAAGGAACCGACTTAAGAGTCACGGAGTACCGTTATCCGCCATTTGACCGGGGTTGGAGAAAGACTAGCAAAACAAAAGTCACACAAAAAAAAAAGAAACACAAAAAAATATGAGAAAAACAAAATAATCAACCTTCATATACAGGATCATTCAAACCAATGGATTCATTTTCACTAGAAAAATTATCAAAGTAAGCTTTCAAACGATGTCCATTGACCTTGAAAACATTACCATTCTTTGGATTCTCAATATCAAAGGCCCCATAAGGATATACATGTTTCACAACAAATGGACCGCTCCATCTTGATCTTAGCTTTCCAGGAAATAAATGGAGTCGAGAATTATAAAGCAAAACTTTTTGACCAACATCAAATGTTTTTCTCAAGATTCTTTTATCATGAAAGTCTTTGATTCTTGCTTTATGAATTTTTGAATTCTCATATGCATCATTTCTTATTTCTTCAAGCTCATTTATTTGTAACTTACGCAGCTGACTCGCATCATCCAGGTTTGAATTGAAAGCTTTAATAGCCCAATAAGCTTTGTATTCAAGTTCCACAGGCAAATGACAAGGTTTTCCATAAACCAACCTATAAGGTGACATACCTAATGATGTTTTAAAAGCAGTTCGATAGGCCCAAAGTGCATCATTAAGTCTTAAAGACCAGTCCTTTCGATTAGGGTTCACTATTTTTTCCAAGATTTGTTTGATCTCCCTATTAGCAAGTTCTACTTGTCCATTTGTCTGAGGGTGATAAGAGGTGGAAACTTTGTGTGTGATTCCATATTTCTTCATTAAAGACTCAAATGGCTTGTTACAGAAATGTGTTCCACCATCACTTATCATGGCCCGAGGGATTCCAAATCGACTTAAAATGTTTTCTTTCAAAAACTTAATGACTGTTTTATGATCATTGCTATGACTTGGAATTGCTTCTATCCATTTTGAAACATAGTCTACTGCGACTAATATATACACAAAACCAAATGATGGAGGAAATGGACCCATAAAATCTATACCCCAACAGTCAAAGATTTCAATGACAAGAATAGTACTTAAAGGCATCATGTGACGTTTTGAAAGAGATCCTAACTTTTGACAATTTTCACAAGTCTTGCAGAATGCATGCGTGTCCTTAAACATGATGGGCCAATAAAATCCACATTGTAAGATTTTTGCAGCTGTCTTTTTTGACGAAAAATGACCCCCACATGCCTCAGAATGACAAAATTTAATGACATTACTTACCTCATTGTCGGGAATGCATCTTCGAAATATTTGATCAGGACAATATTTGAATAAATAAGGGTCATCCTAATAAAAGTTCTTCACTTCGTTCAAGAACTTTCTTTTGTCTTGAGTGCCCCAATGCGCTGGCAAATGCCCTGAAACAAGAAAATTAACAATATTAGCAAACCAAGGCATTGTAGTGACAGAAAGTAAAGATTCATCAGGAAAGTAGTCATCGATTGGTGTGATGTCAGATTTCGAATCAGTTGTCAATCTTGACAAATGATCCGCGACAACATTTTCGGTGCCTTTCTTATCCTTGATTGTGATATCGAATTCTTGAAGTAACAAAATCCACCGCACCAATATAGCTTTAGAATCCTTCTTAGAAAGAAGATATTTCAACGCTGCATGATCGCTAAAAACAATAACAGGTGAGCCAACAAGATAAGATCTGAATTTTTCACATGCAAATACTACAGCAAGTAATTCCTTTTCAGTGATTGTGTAATTTATTTGAGCACTATTTAAAGTTTTACTTGCATAGTAAATCACATAGGGTTTCTTATCTTTTCTTTGTCCTAAAACAGCACCCACGGCATAATCACTAGCATCACACATTATTTCAAAAGGTAATGACCAATCAGGAGGTTGAATGACAGGAGCAGATGTAAGCAGGTTTTTAAGTTTAACAAAGGCTTCTTCACAATATTCAGTCCATTCAAAAACATTATCCTTTGTTAGAAGGTTACACAATGGCTTAGATATTATACTAAAATCTTTGATAAACCTTCTATAAAAACCAGCATGTCCTAAAAATGATCTAACATTTTTAACAGATTTTGGTGTTGGCAAGTTGGCAATTAACTCAATTTTAGATTTATCAACCTCAATTCCTATTGATGAAACAATGTGACCAAGTACAATGCCGTTTGTTACCATAAAATAACATTTTTCCCAATTCAACACAAGATTCTTCTCTTCACACCTGTTCAAAACCTTTTCCAAATTAGTTAAACAATTATCAAATGAATCACCAAAAACAGAAAAATCATCCATAAATATCTCAAGAAAACGTTCAACCATATCACTGAATATGCTAAGCATGCATCTTTGAAACGTGGCTGGTGCATTACATAATCCAAAAGGCATCCTTCGGTATGCAAATGTACCAAATGGACATGTGAAAGTAGTTTTCTCTTGATCTTCAAATGCAATTTCAATTTGGTTGTAACCTGAATAACCATCTAGAAAACAATAAAATTCATGACCTGCAACTCTTTCTAGAATTTGATCCATGAAAGGTAAAGGAAAGTGATCTTTTCTAGTCATTGAATTGAGTTTCCTATAGTCAATGCACATGCGCCAACCAGTAATAGTCCTCGTTGGAATTAACTCATTTTTCTCATTTGTTATCACAGTAACTACAGACTTTTTAGGTACAACTTGGGTAGGACTTACCCATTTGCTATCAGAAATAGGATAAATGATTCCATTATCTAGAAGTTTAATGACTGCATTCCTCACTACTTCTTTCATATTAGGATTAAGCCTTCGTTGCATTTCTCTAGAGGGTTTAGCATTTTCCTCCAAATAAATCTTGTGTATGCAAATCAAAGGACTAATTCCTTTTATGTCAGCTATGGTCCATCCTAATGCATTTTTGTGCATTTTTAGAGTTTGTAATAACTTACCTTCTTGATGAACATTAAGTTTGGAAGAAATTATTACTGGAAAAGTTTCATTTTCTCCCAAAAATGAGTATTTGAGATTACATGGCAATGGCTTCAAATCGGGTTTTGGTGGTTGAACACTTGAAGGTATGGACCCAATTGATCGTGGTGGCAATTCCTCAATTTTTGGTCTCCAAATATTTGCCTTTGATTCTTCCTGAAAACAAATCATTTGCCAATCTTCAGATTCATTAAACTCAATTTCATTGGAAGAATTTTCAAATTGATCGTAAATTATTTTTTCAATAAAATCTACTTCCTGTAAATCATTATCATCTCCAGGTTGCCTGCAAATGTTAAAAACATTCATTTTTAATGTCATGTTTCCAAAAGATAACTTCATCACTCCATTCCTACAATTAATCAATGCATTAGAAGTTGCAAGAAATGGACGTCCTAAAATAACAGGAATTGAATTGCATGCTTCAACAGGTTGTGTATCCAAGACAATAAAATCCACAGGAAAGATGAATTTATCAACTTGTACTAACACATCTTCAACTATTCCTCTAGGCATTTTTATAGATCTATCAACAAGTAAAAGAGTAACAGAAGTAGGTTTTAACTCACCGGGATTTAGACTTTGAAAAACCGAATATGGAAGTAAATTCACACTAGCTCCAAGATCAAGTAAAGCTCTGTCAATTTTATGTTCTCCAATAAAGCAAGAAATTGTAGGACAACCAGGGTCTTTATATTTCAAAGAATTATTGTTCTGAAGAATGGCACTTACTTGTTCGGCTAAGAAGGCTTTCTTTTTCACATTCAATTTTCTCTTTACAGTGCATAGATCTTTCAAAAATTTAGCATAAGATGGTACCTGTTTAATAGCATCTAGCAAAGGTATAATAATCCTTACCTGTTTGAAAGTTTCAAAGATTTCAGAATTATGATTGACTTTCCTTTGTTTGGTCATGGCATGAGGAAATGGAAGTGCTGGTGGGGAATCAGTCTCTTCCTTGCAATGATCAGGTTCAACCATTTCCTTACCCTTGGAGACTAACTCATCTTCTTTCTCACAAGGTTCAAGAATAGGTTTTTTAATAACCTTACCACTGCGGAGAGTAGTGACTGATTTGACTTGATCCAGATGTTGGCTTCCAGAACTGCTTGTACTTGAATTGTATTGCCCTTTGAGATTTTGCTGGGGTTGAGATGGAAACTTACCTTTCTCCTGAAAACTGAGAGCAGATGTGAACTTTGCAAGAGTATCTTTCAAATCAGCCATGGTTTGAGCATTTTGAGTGTTGATTGTCTCTTGCTTTTCAATGAATGCATGTAATGTTTCCTCAAGATTTCTTCTAGGAGGGGGAATATAAGGAGGTGTATATCCATGAGAATTTTGAAAATTATGTTGTGTTTGAAATGGTGGCTGTGAAGTTTGTGCATTATTGTTACCACTCTTCCAACTGAAATTTGGGTGATTTCTCCAACCAGGGTTGTACGTTTGTGAGTACGGGTTATAACTTGGTCTTTGGAAACTATTTAAAGCATTGGCTTGTTCATGGAGACATTCCTTAAAAGAAGGCAACGTGGGACAATCATTGGTTGAGTGTTCATTGGTTTCACAAATTTGGCACACAATTTCTTGAACAGATTTTAATTGACCACTTTTTTTTAATTCTAGTGCCTCAACTTTTCTAGCTAAAGATGCAAATTTAGCTTGAAGGTCATGATCTTCCCTAAGGCTATACATGCCTCCATTAGATGTATGAGGTTGAGTTTTACCTGGTGCCTCACAAGTACCTGTGGTGTCCCAATTTTGAGCATTTTCAGCTAGCAAGTCTAACTACTCCATTGCTTCATCAGGGTCTTTATTTTCAAAAGTTCCATTGCACATCAATTCCACCATTTGCCTATCTTTAGGTGTTAACCCTTCATAAAATTGTGAAACCAATCTCCATGTTTCAAAACCATGATGAGGACAGGTATTAAGCAAGTCTTTATATCTATCCCAACATTTATAAAATGTTTCTCCTGGTTTTTGAGTAAAAGTGGTGATTTGTCTTTTGAAAGAGTTTGTTCTATGAGAAGGGAAAAATTTCTTTAAAAACTGTTATTGCATTTCATCCCAAGCATGAATGGATCCTGACCTAATATTTTGTAGCCATGTTTTAGCTTTATCTTTTAACGAAAAAGGAAAAAGCTTTAATCTGATGGTGTTCATGCTACAATTTAAGTCATTATAAGTGTTATAAACTTCTTCAAATTCTCTTAAGTGCAAGTATGGATTTTCTAATTCTAAGCCATGAAAAGTGGGTAAAAGTTGAATAATACCTGGCTTAAAATTAAAATGAGATGCATCAGGAGGAAAAACAATACATGATGGTGCACTTGTTCTTGTTGGATTCATATGATCTCTAAGTGTTCTAATACGATTATTCTCATTATTCTCATTATTCTCATTATGAATTGATTGGTTATCTTCTTCGGCCATGTTTTCTAAAGAAAATGATGATTTTCTAGAAAGTCTACCACTTAATGTACGTGTCCAAACTCTCATGCAAATACAAAAGAAAAGAAAAGAAAAAAGAAAAAGAAAAAGAAGCAACAATTAGAAAAACAAATAAAAGTGAAAATAAAACAAAATAAAATATTTAATTTATACAAGAACTTACCTCCCCGGCAACGGCGCCAAAAACTTGACACGATCAAAGAGTTGATGTCTTATCCCAAGTGCAGGAGTGTCAAAGTAAAATAACCCGGCAAGACCGGGGTCGAACCACAGGGAGGTGAATTATATAAATTACAAATAAAGAAAAAGATTTGAAGAGAATAATAACAGAAAAGGAGTTGAAGAAAGTTTTGGGATGTGATATTGATGTAAGGATTAAACAATAACAAAATATATGTCAAGGTTATAGGATTCACTAATGGTATTTCAAATAAATATAATATAAACTCTTTTTATTACTCAACTAGAAACCACACACAAAGGAGGTTCTAATCGGATGATTTCTCATTATTAGCTCATTATAAATTACTAACATGATCATATTAATTATCTTATCTAAGTAATACCATACTTATAAATATCATCAAGCATTCATGTTGCTAGTTTATGTTAACAACAAATCAAGTTCCTATCATAATGACGATGTCGACCGAAGACTATGAAGGATCAAGCATTTGATGTACCAAATATTATACAACACAAATCTAAATTAATCATTTAATAAGCAAGGTATTAAGAATTAGTAAGATAGAAAGATAAAACATGTTAATAATAATCTTTCTTGGATATAAACATTTAAAGCTCATGTTGAGTTTATATTATACTCATTCTAACACCATTAGAGAAACCTTTTCACCTTGACATAATTAACTTAGCTAAACATTAAGAAGGAGAAAAACATAAATAAGTAATATAAGAACATAAACATAATATAAGCTAACTAAGTATAGGAAATGAAATGAAATGAAAGAGCATAAACAAGAGATTACTATAGCATGAAAGAAAACTTGAACATTACAAAGATGTAGAGAGAAAGCAAGAAGATAACTTTGATCTGAAAATTAATATGACTAAATACATGGACAATGCCTCCTTTTATAGGCTAAGTTTCAGAACTATTGATTGATTGAAGAATTGGTGGGCATCCATTGATTTGGTGGCTGGTTTTTGACATTAATGGCTGCTGGTTTTTTGATATTGTGAGCTGATTATTGATATTGTTGGCTGGCCAAAACGTCATTGCTCACATCAGAATTATAGCCAACTGAATTATAGAAGTTGTGGGCAATTTTCTCAGCTTTCCAACAAAAAAAACCAGAGCTCATTTGGACTTCTAGAACTCAAGATATGAGCCAAAAATTGAATAGTGTTTGAGCTGCAGGACAGCTTCCGATGTCTTTATTGTTGCTAAGATTTGAGCTTGAAAACGGCAGAACTGAGTCTTTGAGTCCATATGAAAGTTGTAGGTCTATGTCTTACCTTTCCATCGATATAAAATGGACCTAAATCTGATATCTATAGCTCCAGATATGATCAAATTACTGAACGGTGTTCGAGTTTGGAATGCACCAGCAACACTTTGCTAAGTTTGGCCTTCTTTTTATCCTTTCAATTTCAATCCTTAAACTCATCAATCAATCCTTTTATTTATGTGATAGACCTGCATTTAGGATGAACATTTACCATGAATTAAAGGTATATTATATTTTTAGACTTGCTAATATAAAACATGCTTTTGTTAGGGAATTTAATGATACTTTAGGTGCAATATGATGACATAAATCCTTAATGAGAATGCACTTTTAAGTACTAATCAATTTCAAGAAAAATGTAAGTTTCCATCTCAACCACAATAAAATCCCAAGGGGCAATACAATGCAAATGCAAGTAGTTCTGGAAGCCAACACATGGATCAAGTCAAATCAGTCACTACTCTTCGTAGTGGTAAGGTTATTGAAAAACCCACTCTTGAACCTTCTGAGAAAGATGATGAGTCAATCTATAAGGGTAAGGAAGGGGTTGAATCTGAAAATTATAAAGAAATGATTGATTCCCCGCCAGTACTTTTATTTCCTCAAGCCATGACCAAACAAAGGAAAGTCAATCACAACTCTGAAATTTTTAAAACGTTCAAACAGGTAAGGATCAATATACCTTTGTTGGATGCTATTAAATAGATTTCTTCCTATGCTAAATTTTTGAAAGATCTATGCACTGTGAAGAGGAAACTGAATGTGAAAAAGAAAGCCTTTTTAGCCGAACAAGTAAGTGTCATTCTTCAGAACAATAATGCTTTAAAATATAAAGACCCTGGTTGTCCTACAATTTCTTATTTTATTAGAGAACATAAAATTAAAAAAGCCTTAATTGATCTTGGTGCTAGTGTGAATTTACTTCCATATTCAGTTTTTCAGAGTCTCAATCTAGGTTAGTTAAAACCAACTTCTCTAACTCTTTTACTTGTCGATAGATCTATAAAAGTGCCTAGAGGAATAGTTGAAGATGTGTTAGTACAAGTCGATAAATTTATTTATCCTGTGGATTTTATTGTCTTGGACACACAACCTGTTAAAGTATGTAATTCATTTCCTGTTATTTTAGGACGTCCATTTCTTACAACTTCTAATGCATTGATTAATTGTAGGAATGGACTGATGAAGCTATCATTTGGAAACATGACATTGGAGATGAATATTTTTAACATTTGCAAGCAACCTAAAGATGATAATGATTTACAGGAAGTGGACTTTACTGAAAAATTAATTCATGATCAATTTCAAACCACTTCGAATGAAATTGAGATGGATGAATCTGAAGACTTATAAATGATTTATTCTAAGGAAGAAATCACAGATGAAAAACACATCGAAAATGTTAATGCGGATCTTTTGTCAAAAGTGACAACAAATTCGACATCTGACATCACACCAATCGATGATTACTTTCCTAATGAATCCTTACTTTCTCTTAGTCCAATGCCTTGGTATGATAAAAATATCATTTTTTTTGCTTTAGGAGATTTGCCAGCTAATTGGAGTACTCAAGATAAAGAAAAGTTTTTGAATGAAGTGAAGAACTTCTATTGGGATGACCCTAACTTATTCAAATATTGTCCTAGTCAAATATTTCAAAGATGCATTCCCGACAATGAGGTCAGTAATGTCATTCAACTTTATCATTCTAAAGCATTTGGGAGTTATTTTTCGTGAAAAAAACAGCTGTAAAAATCTTTCAAAATGGATTTTATTAACCCACCATGTTCAAGGACACGCATGCATTCTGCAAAACTTGTGAAAATTGTCAAAAAGTTGATACTAGTCAAAAAGTTTTGCTTTATAATTTTTAACTCTATTTATTCCCTAAAGAGCTAAGATCAAGATGGGGCAGTCCATTTATTAAGAAACACGTGTATCCTTATGGGCCCTTTGATATTGAGAATTCAATGAATGACAATGTTTTTAAGGAAAATGGACATCGTTTAAAAGCTTACTTTGATAATTTTCCTAGTGAAAATGAATCAACTGGTTTGAATGATCTTCTAGATAAAAGTTGATTATTTTGTTTTTCTCACATTGTTTTTGTGTTTCTTTTTTAGTGATTTTTGCTAGTTTCTCTCATCCCAGTCAAATGGTGGACAATGGTACTCCGTGACTTAAGTCGGTTCTTTCAATTTCCCATAATAACTGATATCTGTGTATATATTTATGCAATTCTTTAAATCTCTCTTCCAATTCTCATTTAAAAATGAACATTAATCTTGAAAAAATGAAAAAGTATTTTCCCATTCTGCCTCAAAATGCGATTACAAAAATTTACCGTGATAGATGTGCAAGATTGAGGTTGTTAATAAATCATGGAATTCTTGAAGATATTCGTTGGTTGATTAAAGCAAAGGTCTGATTATCAGGTGAGTCCTCTAATTCCTTCATTTCACACATGCCTGGAACAGGTAAAAGCACTTTTGCAAAGAAACGTCGTGCAAAACGATTGAAAGTCTGTCATCGATGTGCTAGATGGACTTGTAATGCACAATGTCGTTCTTTAGGAATGGTATCTATAAACCGTGAAGATAAAATACAATTCATTAAGGATGGCCTGAGTAAGGAGTCTTTAGATAATCTTCTATTGACTTTTGAGACGCATCCTAGTGGAGATGTCCATCGTGCAATTCATGATTTATGGCCCTATTTTCATAAAGAACATGCTCGACTTAGTCTTGGGAATCTGACTAAAAAAGACCCTATTTGCCAGTTTTTAAGAAAAGTGGATGGGCAGCCTATCCCCGATCTATAAAAGGCATTTAAGCCATTCTTGGACATAAAACCAAAGGAAGATGTGAGCCACAATCACAACTACTTGTACATACACATGTTTTTTCAAAAATAAATAAATAAATAAAGAGAGAGAGAGAGAGTGTGTGAGACTCCAGCTGGCCTACATATAGGTGGTATGATTGCCTTTTTAATTTCTTATCTATAAAATCCTCTCCTCCTTCCTTTCATTTTTACTCAACTCATACATTTAATACATATAGAAATGTGTAGAAATGGCAAGTTCCTCAAGTCATCACGTATGAAATATTTGTGTTTTCGATGGATTTAGTCTTGGAAAAGAAAAGGAGTTTTTAAAATTAGCAGATCATCTTGGTCAGGTGCCAGCTAAGAGAAAGATTCATTTAGTGTATGGGGGAGGCAGTTTGGGGTTAATGGGAGGTGTGTCAATAGCTGTATTTTTAAGAGGTAGTCAAGTTTTAGGGATCGTCCTCGAAGCTTTAGCACAAGGGGACATCATTGGAAAAATAATTGGAGAGGAACTTCAGGTCTCCACAATATCGGCTTGAATGAATGCAATGTTTAACCATGCTGATGCCTTTATTGCCTTACCAAGTGGTCTAGGCACATTGAAAAAGATCTTTCATATTTCCTCTTGGACCCAACTGCACATTCACCATAAACCTATAGGTCTGTTAAATGTTAATGGTTATTATGATAAGTTGTTGTCTTTTCTTGTCTTGATCATGCTGTGGAACAGGAATTTCTAACATCTTATGCACGACAAATCATAATCTCTGCTACTACTGTTGAACAATTGATTGACCAACTATAATCTTTCATTCCTGTAATTGATCACTCCATGAGTCGCATAAATTGGTCATCTAAGGAAAGCCGTATAAAGCTTAAATTAGATTTGAGCCTTCATTTGTAAATCTCTGTGTCTTTTAGTTTTATTATTGTGTTTTGTTGTTTCTTATATTTTTTTCAGTGTGTTTCAGGTTTGTCAATGTTTGTTATTTCAAGTGATATCTTCTATACTCTATCTTTCTACCTTAGAACATTGAGGACAATGTCCCGTTTTGGTTGGGGGAAGAGGGTAGTAGCTAAAAAAAAAAACTAAATGTGTTTTCTATTTCATAAAGCATGTGCAATATTGTTGTTACTATGATGGCAAAGTAAATGAGATTTTTTTATGACTCTTAAGACGCATCTTAGTAACCACTTATAATAAGGTCTATCATAATACTTCTTGAAATATTCAGGTTTACAAACTCTCGTATTACTATCACTTAATTCTGCTCATATACTCATTTAAGATGTATTCTTAAACCTTAATTTGCACACATACACTTTAACATATGATTGTGGGTTGCATATTGGATTATTACATTATTTATATTCTTTTGTTAAAGGTAACAACTAAGGGATAGTATATAATTAAAAAAAACACAAAAAAAACAAAAAATTAAAAAAATGATGATAATAAAAATATAGATAAGTTTGGTTTCGTAGCCTCCCTAACCTAAGCAATTAAGCCCGAAGGGGTGTTTTAACACTTAATACCCTAAAGTCAACTGACTTGGGAGCTACTAGCCCAACGCTTGTTACATAGGTTGAGGAGAAAAGCTTAAGGGAATCAAACATTGCACTATCTATGTATCAGTATCTGTGACCCGAGTTACTAAACTCGTAGGGGTGTCTCAACACCTAATGCCCTAAGACCAACTGGCCTGGGAGTCATTAGCCAAAAGCTCGTTATATGAGTTAAGGATGCATGGTGTTTTAAGTTATATGTATATATATTAAAAAAAAACAAAAAAACACAAAAATAATAATCCTAACCCAAGGAAGTTAACCTTAAAAATTAGAACAAAAATTTTGTTTTCTTCCATGAAAAGCCTCATAATTATGTGTTGATATATTGAGCACAAAAGAAAGGTTTATTAATATCTTGTTAAGAGGTATTGAGCAGATATATAAATTTAATGAGAGTTTGTTTATCTGGATAGATTAATGGAAGTTGAATGATGACTACCTTGCTTTATGAAATTTGCAAAGTATTTTTCTATTTTAACGCTTTGATTACTAGGGACTAGTAATAAGCTAGTTGGGGGGTGTGATTAATACTTAAAAGTGCATTTTTATCAAGGTTTTATATCATCATTCTGCACTTGAAGTATCAATAACTCCTTAACTAAAGCATGTTTTCTAATAACATATCTAATAATGTAAGATACCTTTAATTTATGGTAAATATTCATTTTAAATGTAGGCCTATCACATAAATGAAAGGATTGATTGATGAATTTAAAAACTGAAATTGAAAGGACAAAGAGATGGCCAAACTTAGAAAAGTGATGCCGATGCAGTCTAAACCGGAACTTTGTTCGGTAATTGGGTCATATCTGGAGCTGTAGATATCAGATTTAGGTCTACTTTATATGGATAGAAAGGCAAGATATAGGCCTACAACTTTCATATGAAGCTCAAGATCTAAAAAGGTCATTTGCAAGTTCAAATTGGAGCAAGAACTAAGAAGTCTGAATCTGTCTTCCAATCCAAGCACTGTTTAGTATTTGGGTCATATCTGGAGTTCTAGAAGTTGAAATGATCTGAAGTTTTTACACAAGAAAGCTGAGAAGATTTCCTACAATTTTTATGTTTCAAGTGGCTCTAATTTTAACGTTATCAATGACGTTTTGGGCAGACAAGAGAAGATAAAGATTGTCACCAAGTCAAGAGTTGACCACCTACTCATCAATTAGTCATCAAATAAATAGTTCCCAATTTTGGCCTATAGAAGGAGGCATTACCCATGCATTTAGGTATCTTGGTGTCCAGATCAAGATCATGCTCTTGCTTTCTCTTTTTGTATTTTTTGTAATGTTTATGCTTTGCTTTCATTAATATCAAGTTTATGCCTTTCATTTCCTTTTATTTACTTCGTTAACTTTTATCTTATTTATGTTCTTATTTTGTTTATTTATTTTTCTTTTTTTCATTATGTCTAGCTAAGTTTATTATGTCAAGGTGAAAAGGTTACACTAATGGTGTAAGAATAAGTATAGTGTAAATTTAATATCGACTTTAATGTTTGATACTAACATGTTTTGTATTTGTTATCTTGTTCACTCTTTATATTTGTTATCTTGTTCTTTGATACTAACATGTTTTATATTTGTTATCTTGTTCACTCTTTAATACTTTGCTTGTTAAATGACTAATCTTGATTTATGTTGTATAACACTTGGTACAGCAAATGCTTGGCACTTTCATAGCCCATACTGTATGGTATAACGGACACCTGAGCTATGAAAGGAACTTGATTTGTTGTTAACATAAGTTATAATCATGAATGTTTAACGAGATTTACAAGTATTAGCATTAATCGAATAAGATGACCAATGTAATCATGTTAACAATCTATAATCAGATTGAAACCTCCTTTGTGTGTGGTTTCCAATTAAATAATAAGAGTTTATACTATACTTGTTTGACATACCATTAGTGAATCATCTAACCTTGACATTTGTTATTATCATTGTTTAATCCTTACACTAATATTCCATCTTCAAGTTCTCATCATCTTCTTCTTCTTCTCTTTCTTTATTATTATTATTATTACTACTACTACTACTACTACTACTACTAGTATTATTATTATTGTTATTGTTATTGTTATTGTTATTGTTGTTGTTATTGTTATTGTTGTTTTTATTATTATTGTTATTGTTATTGTTATTGTTATTGTTATTATTGCTATTGTTGTTGTTTATAATTGTTATTTATAATTTGTACAATTAACCTCCCTGTGGTTCGACCCTAGTCTTGCCGGGTTATTTATTACTTCAACACTCCTGCACTTGGGAGAAGACATCAATCTTTTAGTCGTGTCACCTAGATCCATTCGTGTTCGGGATGAAAATACAATAATAGTTTTTAAAGAAGTTTTTTTCATCTCACAGAACAAACTCTTTTAAAAGACAAATCACCACTTTCACTCAAAAACTAGAAGAAACATTTTACTAATAGTAGGATATGTATCAAGACTTGCTTAATACTTGCCCTCATCATGATTTTGAAACATGGAGATTGGTTTCACATTTTTATGAAGGGTTAACACCTAGAGATAGACAAATGGTTGAATTAATATGCAATGGAACTTTTGAAGATAAAGACCCTGATGAAGCAATGGAGTACTTAGACTTGTTAGCTGAAAATGCTCAAAATTAGAACATTACAGGTACATATGAGTCACCGAGTAAAACCCAACCTCATACATCTAATTGAGGTATGTACAACTTTAGGGAAGATCATGACCTCTAAGCCAAGTTTGCATCTTTAGCTAGAAAAGACGAGGCATTAGAATTGAAAAAAAGTGGTCACTTAAAATCTGTTCAAAACATTGTGTGTAAAATCTGTGAAATAAATAAACACTCAACCAATGACTATCCAACTTTGCCTTCTTTTAAGGAATGTCTCCAACAGTTTATAAAGGCACAACCATAACTCATACTCGTAAACATACAACCCTAGTTAGAGAAATCACCCAAATTTTAGTTAGAAGAGTGAGAACAACAATGCACAAATTTCACAACCACCATTTCAAGAATATCATAATTTTTAAAATTCTCATGGATATGCACCTCCTTATACTCCACCCTCTAGAAGATATCTTGAGAAAACATTGCATGCATTCATTGAAAAGTAAGAGACAATTAATACTCAACTTGCTCAAAGCATGATAGATTTTAAATAAACTCTTGCAAAATTGACATATACTCTCAGTTTCAAAGAGAAAGGTAAGTTTCCATCTCAACCATAATAAAATCCCAAGGGGCAATACAATACAAATATAAGTAGTTCCGGAAGCTAACACGTGGATTAAGTTAAATGAGTCACTACTCTTCGCAGTGTTAAGATTATTGAAAAACACACTCTTGAACCTTGTGAGAAAGATGATGTGTCAATCTTTAAGGGTAAGGAAGGGGTTGAATCTAAAAATTGCAAAGAAAAGACTGATTCCCTACCAGTACTTCCATTTCCTCATGTCATGACCAAACAAAGAAAAGTCAATCGCAACTCTGAAATCTTTGAAACTTTCAAACAAGTAAGAATCAATATACCTTTGCTGGATGCTATTAAACAGGTTCCTTCTTATGCTAAATTTTTAAAAAATCTGTGTACTGTGAAGAGAAAACTAGAGGTGAAAAGGAAAGCCTTTTTAGCCGAATAAATAAGTGTCCATTTTCAAAACAATAATGCTTTCATATATAAAGACTCTGGTTGTCCTATAATTTCTTTCTTTACTGGAGAACATAAAAATGAAAGAGTCTTACTTGATTTTAGAGCTAATGTGAATTTACTTCCATATTAAGTTTTTCAAAGTCTCAATCTAAGTGAGTTAAAACCAACTTCTGTAACTTTCTTACTTGCTAATAAATCTGTAAAATTGCCCAGAGGAATAGTTAAAGATGTGTTAGTACAAGTTGATAAATTAATTTATGCTATGGATTTTATTGTCTTAGACACATAACCTGTTGAAACATATAATTCATTCCCTGTTATTTTAGGATATCTGTTTCTTACAACTTCTAATGCATTGATTAATTGTAGGAATGAACTGATGAAGCTATCATTTGGAAACATGACATTGAAGATGAATATTTTTAACATTTGCAAGCAACCTGAAGATGATAATGAATTACAAGAAATATATCATATTGAGGAATTAGTTTATGATGAACTTGAATCTAGTTTAAGTAAAAATGAGTTGGATGAATTTAAAGATTTGCAAATGATTTATTCTCACAAAGAAATCACGGATGAAAAAGGCATTAAAAATGTTGATGCGAATCTTTTATTAATAGTGACAACAGATTTGACATCCGACATCACACCAATTGATGATTACTTTCTTAATGAATTGATTAGTACTTAAAAGTGTATTTTTATTATGGTTTTATATCATCATTTTGCACTTGAAGTATCAATAACTCCTTAACTAAAGCATGTTTTATAATAATATATCTAATAATATAAGATACCTTTAATTTATGGTAAATGTTCATTTTAAATGCAGGCCTATCACATAAATGAAAGGATTGATTGATGACTTTAAGAACTTAAATTGCAAGGGCAAAAAGATGACCAAAATTAGAAAAGAGATGTCGGTGCAATTCAAACCGGAACACTATTCGGTAATTGGGTCATATCTAGAGCTATAGATCTCAGATTTAGGTCTACTTTATATTGATGGAAAGGTAAGATATAGGCCTACAACTTTCATATGGAGCCCAAGATCTAAAAAGGCCATTTTCAAGTCCAAATTATTGCAACAACAAAGAAGCCCGAATCTGTCCTCCAACCCAAGCACTGTTCAGTATTTTGGCCATATCTGGAGTTCTAGAAGTCCAAAGGAGCTGAATTATTTACACAAGAAAGCTAAGACAATTGCCTATAACTTTCATGTTTTTAAGTGGATCCAAATTTGATGTTATCAATGATGTTTTGGGCAGACAAGAGAAGATAAGGATTGTCACCAAGTTAAGAGTTGGCTACCCACTCATCAATTAGTCATCAAATCAATAGTTCCCAATTTTGGCCTATAAAAGGAGGCATTTGCCATGCATTTAGGCATCTTGGTTTCCAGATCAAGATCATGCTCTTCCTTTCTCTCTTTGTATTTTTTGTAATGTTTATGCTTTGCTTTTATTAATATCAAGTTTATGTCTTTCATTTCATTTCCTTTCCTTTACTTAGTTAACTCTTATCTTATTTATGTTCTTATTTTTTTTATTTTTTTTCTTTTTTTTATTATGTCTAGCTAAGTTTATTATGTCAAGGTGAAAAGGTTACACTAATGGTGTAAAGAATAAGTATAGTGTAAACTTAATATGGACTTTAATGTTTGATACTAACATGTTTTGTATTTGTTATCTTATTCACTCTTTAATACTTTGCTTGTTAAATGACTAATCTTGATTTATGTTGTATAACACTTGGTACAACAAATGCTTGGCACTTTTATAGCCCATAATGTATGGTATAACCAACACCTGAGCTATGAAAGGAACTTGATTTGTTGTTAACATAAGTTATAATCATGAATGCTTGACGAGATTTACAAGTACTAGCATTAATTGAATAAGATGACTAATGTAATCATATTAACAATCTATAATCTGATTGGAACCTTCTTTGTGTGTGGTTTCCAATTGACTAATAAGAGTTTATACTATACTTGTTTGACATACCATTAGTGGATCCTCTAACCTTGATATTTATTGTTATCATTGTTAAATCTTTACGTTAATATTTCATCTCAAAGTTCTCATCTTCATCTTCATCTTCTTCTTTTTCTTTATTATTATTATTATTATTATTATTACTACTACTACTACTACTACTATTATTATTATATTGTTGTTATTACTATTATTATTGTTATTGTTGTTATATTATTGTTATTTATAATTTGTACAATTAACCTCCCTGTGATTCGACCCCGGTCTTGCTAGGTTATTTATTACTTTGACACTCCTGCACTTGGAAGAAGACATCAATCTTTTAGTCATGTCATGAATCCTTACTTTCTCTTAGTCCAATGCCTTAGTATGATAAAAATATCAATTTTCTTGCTTCAGAAGATTTGCCAGCTCATTGGAGTACCTAAGAAAAAAAGAAAGTTTTTGAGCGACGTGCTAAACTTTTATTGGAATGACCCTTACTTATTCAAATATTATCCTGGTCAAATATTTCTAAGATTCATTCTTGATAATGAGGTAAGTAGTATCATTAAACTTTGTCATTCTATAAAAAAAAACAACAACAAAAATCTTTCAAAATGGATTTTATTGGTCCGTCATGTTCAAGGATATGCATGAATTTTACAAAAGTTATGAAAATTATCAAAAAATTGATATTGGTCAAAAAGTTTTGCTTTATAATGTGAAAATTGTCAAAATTTGATACTGGTCAAAAAGTTTTGCTTTATAATTTTTGACTCCATTTATTCCTTGGAGAGCTAAAATCAAGATGGAGCAGTCCATTTATTGAGAAACATGTATATCCTTATGGGGCCTTTGTTATTGAGAATCCAAAGAATGATAATGTTTTTAAGGTAAATAAACATCGTTTGAAAGCTTACTTTGATAATTTTCCTATTGAAAATAAATCCATTGGTTTGAATGATCTTATAGATAAAGGTTGATTTTTTTTTTCTCACGTTGTTTATATATATTTTTTTGTGACTCTTGGTTTACAAATCTCTCTCACCCTGGTTAAATAGCGGATAACGGTACTCTGTGACTCTTAAGTAGGTTCTTTCAGTTTCCCATGATAACTGATATCTATGTATATATTTGTTCAATTTCTTGTTCCTTCTCTTTTCTTTGCATCTCTTTTCCACTTCTCATCTTAAAAAATGGACATCACTCTTGAAAAATTGAAAAAGTATGTTCCCGCTTTACCTCAAAATATGATTACAAAAATTTACTGAGTTAGGTGTGCAAGATTGAGGTTGTTAATGAACCATGAAATTCCCGAAGAGATTCGCTTGCTAATTGAAGCAAAGGTCTAATTATCAAGTAAGTCCTCCAATTCCTTCATTTCACACATGCCTGGAACAAGTAAAAGCACTTTTACAAAGAAACGTCATGCAAAACGATTGAAAGTCTGCTATCAATGTGCCAAATAGACTTGCAATACATAATGTTGTTTTTTAAGAATGGTATCTATAAACCATGAAGATAAAATACTATTCATTAAGAATAGCCTGAGTAAATGGTCTTTAGATAATCTTCTATTGACTCTTAAGAAGCATCCTAGTGGAGATAAATCATGAATTGCACGATGCACATCTCCACTAGGATGTGTCTTCAGAGTTAATAGAAGATTATCTAAATACTCCTTACTTAGGCCATTCTTAATGAATTGTATTTTATCTTCACGGTTTATAGATATCATTCCTAAAGAACGATATTGTGCATTACAAGTCCATCTAGCACATCGATGACAGACTTTCAGTCATTTTGCACGACGTTTCTTGGCAAAAGTACTTTTACTTGTTCTAGACATGTGTGAAATGAAGGAATTAGAGGACTCACCTAATAATTAGACCTTTGCTTCAATCAACCAGCGAATATCTTCAGGAATTCTATGATTCATTAACAACCTCAATCTTGCACATTTAGCACAGTAAATTTTTGTAATTGCATTTTAAGGCAGAGCGAGAAAATACTTTTTTTTAATTTTTCAAGATTAGTGTCCATTTTCAAATGAGAATTGGAAGAGAGATTCAAAGAATTGCATAAATATATACACAGATATCAGTTATTATGGGAAACTGAAAGAACCGACTTAAGTCACGGAGTACCGTTGTTCGCCATTTGACCGGGGTGAGAGAAACTAGCAAAAATCACTCAAAAAGAAACACAAAAATAATATATAAAAAAAAAAATCAATCTTAATATACAGTATCACCCAATTCAATAGAGTCATTTTCAACTAAAAAATTGTCATAGTAAACTTTCAAACGATGTCCATTTACCTTAAAAACATTGTCATTCTTTGGATTCTCGATATCATAGACCCCATATGGATACACGTGTTTCACAATAAAAGGACCGCTCTATCTTGATCCTAGTTTTCCAAGAAATAAATGCAGTCGAGAATTATATAGCAAGACTTTTTGACCAACATTGAATGTTTTTCTTAGTATTTTCTTGTCATGAAACTCTTTGATTCTTGCTTTATGAATTCTTGAATTTTCATATGCATCATTTCTTATTTCCTCAAGCTCATTGATTTGTAATTTTCGCAGTTAACTAGCATTATCTAGATTTGAATTGAAAGCTTTAATAGCCTAATAAGCTTTATGTTCAAGTTCCACAGGCAAATGACAAGGTTTTCCATAAACTAGTCTATAAGGTGACATACCTAATGATGTTTTATAAGCAATTCGATAAGCTCAAAGTATATCATTAAGTCTTAAAGACCAACCTTTCTTATTAGGGTTCACTATTTTCTCCAAAATATATTTGATCTCCCTATTAGCAAGGCCAAAGTCCACTTGTTTGAGGGTGATTAGGGGTGGCAACTTTGTGTGTGATTTCATATTTCTTCATTAAAGACTCAAATAGCTTGTCGCAGAAATGTGTTCCACCATTACTTATCATGACTCGAGGGATTCCAAATCAACTCAAAATATTTTCTTTCAAAAACTTTGTCACTATTTTGTGATCATTGTTTCGACTTGGAATTGCCTCTATCCATTTTGAAACATAATCTACTACAACTAATATGTAAAAGAAACCAAATTATGAAGGAAATGGACCTATGAAATCTATACCCCAACAATCAAATATCTCAATGACAAGGATAGAATTTAAAGGCATTATATGATGTTTTGAAATAGATCCCAACTTTTGACAATTCTCACAAGTCTTGCAAAATGCATATGAGTCCTTGAACATGGTGGGCCAGTAAAATCCACTTTATAAGATTTTTACAGTTGTTTTTCTTGATGAGAAATAGCCCTCACATGCCTTAGAATGATAAAATTTAATAACACTACTTACCTCATTGTCAGGAATGCATCTTCGAAATATTTGATCAGGACAATATTTGAATAAATAAGGGTCTTCCCAATAAAAGTTCTTCACTTTGTTCAAGAACTTTCTTTTATCTTGGGTACTCCAATGAGCTGGCAATTGTCCTGAAACAAGAAAATTGACAATATTAGCATACCAAAGCATTGTAGAGGCGGAAAGTAAAGATTCATCGAGAAAGTAGTCATCGATTGGTGTGATGTTAGTTTTTGAATCTGTTGTCAATCTTGACAAATGATCTGCGACAATATTTTTAGTGCCTTTCTTATCTTTGATTGTGATATCAAATTTTTGAAGTAACAAAATCCACCACACCAATCTAACCTTAGAATCTTTCTTAGAAAGAAGATATTTCAATGCTGCATGATCACTAAAATCAATAACAGGTGAGCCAACAAGATAAGACCTGAATTTTTTACATGCAAATACTACTGCAAGTAATTCTTTTTCAGTGGTAGTGTAACTCATTTGAGCACTATTTAAAGTTTTACTTGCATAGTAAATCATATAAGGTTTCTTATCTTTTCTTTGTCCCAAAACAGCACCAACGGCATAATCACTAGCATCACACATTATTTTAAAAGGTAATGACCAATTAAGAGGTTGAATGACAGGAGCATAAGTAAGCAAGTTTTTAAGTTTAACAAAGGCTTCTTCACAATGTTCATCCCATTCAAAAATATTATCCTTTGTTAGAAGGTTACTTAAGGGCTTAGATATTACACTAAAATCTTTGATGAACCTTGTATAAAAACCAGTATGTTTTAAGAATGATCTAACATCTTTAATAGATTTTGGTGTTGGCAAGTTAGCAATTAACTCGATTTTAGATTTGCCAACCTCAATCCTTTTGATGAAACAATGTGACCAAGTACAATGCCATTTGTTACCATAAAGTGACATTTTTCCCAATTCAGTACAAGATTCTTCTCTTCACACCTGCTCAAAACCTTTTCTAAGTTAGTCAAACAATCATCAAATGTATCGCTAAAAACAGAAAAATCATCCATAAAAATCTCAAGAAAATGTTCAACCATATCACTAAATATACTGAGCATGCATCTTTGAAACGTGGCCGGTGCATTGCCTAATCTAAAAGTCATCCTTTGATATGCAAAAGTACCAAGTGGACATATGAAAGTAGTCTTCTCTTGATCTTCCAATGTAATTTCAATTTGGTTGTAACTTGAATAGCCATCTAGAAAACAATAAAATTCATAACCTGCAACTCTTTTTAGGATTTGATTCATGAAAGGTAAAGGAAAATGATCTTTTCTAGTTATTGAATTAAGTTTCCTATAGTCAATACACAGGTGTCAACTAGTAACAGTCCTAGTGGGAACTAACTCATTGTTCTTATTTGTTATCACAGTGACTCCAGACTTCTTGGGTACAACTTGAGTAGGACTTACCCATTTGCTGTCAAAAATAGGATAAATGATTTCATTATCTAGAAGCTTAATGACTTTATTTTTTACTACTTCTTTCATATTAGGATTGAGCCTTCGTTGTATTTGCCTAGAGTGTTTAGCATTTTCCTCCAAATAAATTCTATGTGTACAAATCAAAGGACTAATTCCTTTTATGTTAGCTACGGTCTATCCTAATGCATTTTTGTGCATTTTCAGAGTTTGTAATAACTTACCTTCTTGATGTGCATTAAGTTCGGAAGAGATTATTACTATAAAAGTTTTATTTTCTCCCAAAAATGAGTATTTAAGATTGAATGGCAACGGCTTCAAATCAGGTTTGGGTGGTTGAACACTTGAAGGTATGGACTTAATTGATCGTGGTGGCAATTCCTCAATTTATGGCCTCCAATTACGTACCTTTAATTCTTCCTAAAAATAAATCATTTACAAATCATCAGATTCATCAATCTCAATTTCATTGGAAGTGGTTTGAAATTGATCATGAAATAATTTTTCAGTAAAGTCCTCTTCCTGTAAATCATTATCATCTCCAAGTTGCTTGCAAATGTTGAAAATATTCATTTCTAAATGATAGCTTCATCAGTCCATTCCTACAATTAATTAATGTATTAGATGTTGCAAGAAATGAACGTCCTAAAATAACAGAAAATGAATTACATGCTTCCACAGGTTGTGTGTCCAAGACAATAAAATTCACAGGATAAATGAAT
>NW_011499989.1:360215-386827 GCF_000495115.2 Populus euphratica
TAGTAGTAGTAGTAGTAGTAGTAGTAGTAGTAGTAGTAGTAGTAGTAGTAGTAGTAGTAGTAGTAGTAGTAGTAGTAGTAGTAGTAGTAGTAGTAGTAGTAGTAGTAGTAGTAGTAGTAGTAGTAGTAGTAGTAGTAGTAGTAGTAGTAGTAGTAGTAGTAGTAGTAGTAGTAGTAGTAGTAATAATAATAATAATAAAGAAAGAGAAGAAGAAGAAGATGATGAGAACTTTGAGATGGAATATTAATGTAACGATTAAACAATGATAATAACAAATGTCAAGGTTAGAGGTTCCACTAATGGTATATCAAACAAGTATAGTATAAACTCTTATTATTGAATTGGAAACCACACACAAAGGAGGTTCCAATCAGATTATATATTGTTAACATGATTACATTAGTCATCTTATTCAATTAATGCTAATACTTGTAAATCTCGTCAAGCATTCATGATTATAACTTATGTTAACAACAAATCAAGTTCCTTTCATAGCTCAGGTGTCGGTTATACCATACATTATGGGCTATGAAAGTGCCAAGCATTTGTTGTACCAAGTGTTATACAACATAAATCAAGATTAGTCATTTAACAAGCAAAGTATTAAAGAGTGAACAAGATAGCAAATATAAAACATGTTAGTATCAAACATTAAAGTCCATATTAAGTTTACATTATACTTATTCTTACACCATTAGTGTAACCTTTTCACCTTGACATAATTAACTTAGCTAGACATAATGAAAGAAAGCAAAATAGATAAACAAAATAAGAACATAAAAGTTAACTAAGTAAAGGAAAGGAAATGAAAGGCATAAACTTAATATTAATGAAAACAAAGCATAAAAAATACAAAGAGAGAAAGGAAGAGCATGATCTTGATCTGGAAATCAAGATGCCTAAATGCATGGCAAATGCCTCCTTTTATAGGCCAAAAATGGGAACTATTGATTTGATGACTAATTGATAAGTGGGTGACCAACTTTTGACTTGGTGACAATCCTTATCTTCTCTTGTCTGCCCAAAACGTCATTGATAACGTCAAAATTGGAGCCAGTTGTAAACATGAAAGTTGTAGGCAATTGTCTCAGCTTTCTTGTGTAAAAATTTCAGCTCATTTGGACTTCTAGAACTCCAGATATGGCCAAAATACCGAATAGTGCTCGGGCTGGAAGACAGATTCGGGCTTCTTTGTTGTTGCTACAATTTGGACTTGATAATGGCCTTTTTAGATCTTGGGCTCCATATGAAAGTTGTAGGCCTATGTCTTACCTTTCCATCCATATAAATTGGACCTAAATCTGAGATCTGTAGCTCCAGATATGACCCAATTACCGAACAGTGTTCCGGTTTGGATTGCACCGACATCTCTTTTCTAAGTTTGGCCATCTCTTTATCCTTGCAATTTAAGTTCTTCAAGTCATCAATCAATCCTTTCATTTATGTGATAGGCCTGCATTAAAAATAGACATTTACCATAAATTATAGGTATCTTATATTATTAGATACATTATTATAAAACATATTTTAGTTAAGGAGTTATTGATACTTCAAGTGCAAAATGATGATATAAAACCATGATAAAAATGCACTTTTAAGTACTAATCACACCCCCCAACCAGCTTATTACTAGTCCCTAGTAATCAAAGCGTTAAAATAGAAAACAAATTTGCAAATTTCACAAAGCAAGGTATTCATCATTTAACTTCCATTAGTCTATCCAGATAAACAAACTCTCATTAAATTTATATATCTGCTCAATACCTCTTAACAAGATATTAATAAACCTTTCTTTTGTGCTCAATGTATCAACACATAATTATGGGGCTTTTCTTGGAAGAAAACAAAATTTTTGTTCTAATGTTTAAGGTTAACTTCCTTGGGTTGGGATTACTATTTTTGTCTTTTTTTTTTTTTTTAACTCTATATACATATACTTTAAAAACATCATGCATCTTTAACCCATGTAATGAGCTTTCAGCTAATGACTCCCAGACCAGTTGGTCTTAGGGCATTAGGTGTTAAGACACCCCTACGAGCTTAGTAACTCGGGTCGCAGATACTGATATGTAGATAGTGCAATGTTTGATTCCCTTAAGCTTTTCTCCTCAACCCATGTAACAAGCGTTGGGCCAATAGCTCCCAAGTCAGTTGACTTTAGGGTATTAGGTGTTAAAACACCCCTTCGGGCTTAATTGCTTAGGTTAGGGAGGCTACGAAACCAAACTTATCTACATTTTTATTATCATCATTTTTTTTTCTTTTTTTCTTTTTTTTTTTTTTTTTTTTTTTTTTTTTTTTTTTTTTTTTTTTTTTTTTTTTTTTTTTCTTTTTAATTATATACAATCCCTTTCCCTTAGTTGTTACCTTTAACAAAAGAACATAAATAATGTAATAATCCAATATGCAACCCACAATCATATGTTAAAGTGTGTGTGTGTAAATTAAGGTTTAAAAATACATGTTAAATAAGTATATGAGCAGAATTAAGTGGTAACAATACGAGAGTTTGTAAACCTGAATATTTCAGGAAGTATTATAATAGACCTTGTTAAGAATGGTTACTAAGATGCGTCTCAAGAGTCACTTTAACAAAAGAACTCCTTTACTCTGCCATCCTAGTAACAACAATTATGCACATGCTTTATGAAATGAAAAACAATTTTTTTTTTATCAACTACTACCCTCTCCCCCCAACCAAAACGAGACATTGTCCTCAATGTTCTAAGGTAGAAAGATAGAGTATAGAAGATATCACCTGAAATAACGAACACTGACAAACCTGAAACACACTGAAACAAATATAAGAAACAACAAAACACAATAATAAAACCAAGCATGTGTATGTACAGGTAGTTGTGATTGTGGCTCACATCTTCCCTTGGTTTTACGTCCAAGAACGGCTTAAACGCCCTCTATGGGTCGGGGATAGGCTTCCCATCCAGTTTTCTTAAAAACTGGCAAACAGGGTCTTTTTTAGTCAGATTCCCAAGACTAAGTCTATCATGTTCTTTATGAAATAGTGGCCATAAATCATGAATTGCACGATGCACATCTCCACTAGGATGCGTCTCAAGAGTCAATAGAAGATTATCTAAAGACTCCTTACTCAGGCCATCCTTAATGAATTGTATTTTATCTTCACGGTTTATAGATACCATTCCTAAAGAACGACATTGTGTATTACAAGTCCATCTAGCACATCGATGACAGACATCCAGTCGTTTTGCACGACGCTTCTTTGCAAAAGTGCTTTTACCTGTTCCAGGCATGTGTGAAATGAAGTTAGAGGACTCACCTGATAATCGGACCTTTGCTTCAATCAACCAGCGAATATCTTCAGGAATTCCATGATTCATTAACAATCTCAATCTTGCACATCTAGCACGGTAAATTTTTGTAATCGCATTCTGAGGCAGAGCGGGAAAATACTTTTTCAATTTTTCAAGATTAGTGTCCATTTTCAAATGAGAATTGGAAGAGAGATTCAAAGAATTGCACAAATATATACACAAATATCAGTTATTGTGGGAAACTGAAAGAACCGACTTAAGTCACGGAGTACCGTTATCCGCCATTTGACCGGGGTGAGAGAAACTAGCAAAAATCACTCAAAAAGAAACACAAAAAAGAAAATGTGAGAAAAACAAAATAATCAACCTTTATCTACAAGATCA
This sequence comes from Populus euphratica, assembly GCF_000495115.2. Taxonomy (NCBI): domain Eukaryota; kingdom Viridiplantae; phylum Streptophyta; class Magnoliopsida; order Malpighiales; family Salicaceae; genus Populus; species Populus euphratica. Next base: position 363,893 of record NW_011499989.1, read on the forward strand.
TTCAAACCAGCTGATTCATTTTCACTAGGAAAATTATCAAAGTAAGCTTTCAAACGATGTCCATTTTCCTTAAAATCATTGTCATTCATTGAATTCTCAATATCACAGGCCCCATAAGGATTGGTCCATCTTAATCTTAGCTCTTTAGGGAGTGCATAGAGTTGAGAATCATAAAACAAAACTTTTTGACCAGTATCAATCTTTTGACAATTTTCACAAGTTTTGCAGAATGCATGTGTGTCCTTGAACATGGTGGGCCAATAAAATCCATTTTGAAAGATTTTTGCAGCAGTCTTTTTTGACGAGAAATAACTTCCACATGCTTCAGAATGACAAAGTTTAATGACACTACTTACCTCATTGTCGGGAATGAATCTTTGAAATATTTGATCAGGACAATATTTGAATAAGTTAGGGTCATCACAATAAAAGCTCTTCACTTCGTTCAAAAACTTTTCTTTGTCTTGGGTACTCCAATCAGCTGGCAAATCTCCTAAAGCAAGAAAATTGATATTTTTATCATACCAAGGCATTGAACTAAGAGAAAGTAAGGATTTGTTAGGAAAGTAATCATCGATTGGTGTGATGTCAGATGTCGAATCTGTTGTCACTGTTGACAAAAGATTCGCATCAACATTTTCGGTGCTTGTTTCATCCGTGATTTCTTCCTCAGAATAAATCATTTGCAAATCTTCAGTTTCATCCAATTCATTTTTACTTAAAGTAGATTCAAGTTGATCATAAACTAATTCGTCAATATGATCTACTTCTTGTAAATCATTATCATCTCCAGGTTGCTTGCAAATGTTGAAAATATTCATCTCCAATGTCATGTTTCCAAATGATAGCTTCATCAGTCCATTCCTACAATTAATCAATGCATTAGAAGTTGCAAGAAATGGACGTCCTAAAATAACAGGAAATGAATTACATGCTTCAACAGGTTCTGTGTCCAAGACAATAAAATCCACAGGATAAATGAATTTATCGACTTGTACTAACACATCTTCAATTATTCCTCTAGGCACTTTTATAGATCTATCGGCAAGTAAAAGAGTTATAGAAGTTGGTTTTAACTCACCTAGATTGAGACTCTGAAAAACTGAATATGGAAGTAAATTCACACTAGCACCAAGATCAAGTAAGGCTCTTTCAATTTTATGCTCTCCAATAAAGCAAGAAATTGTAGGACAACCAGGGTCTTTATATTTCAAAGCATTATTGTTTTGAAGAATAGCACTTACTTGTTCGGCTAGAAAGACCTTTTTTTTCACATTCAATTTCCTCTTCACAGTGCCGAGATCTTTCAAAAATTTAGCATAGAAAGGAACCTGTTTAATAGCATCGAACAAAGGTATATTGATCCTTACCAGTTTGAAAAATGTCAGAGTTGTGATTGACTTTTCTTTGTTTGGTCATGACATCAGGAAATGGAAGTGCTGGCGGGGAATCAGTCTTTTCTTTGTAAATTCAGGGAATCAGTCTTTTCTTTGTAAATTTCCAATTCAACCCCTTCCTTACCCTTAGAGATTGACTCATCATTTTTCTCACAAGGTTCAAGAGTGGGTTTTTCAATAACCTTACCACTGTAAAGAGTAGTGACTGATTTGACTTGATCCATGTGTTGGCTTCCGGAACTACTTACATTTGCATTCTATTGCCCCTTGAGATTTTATTATGGTTGAGATGGAAACTTACCTTTCTCTTAGAAACTAAGAGCAGATGTCAATTTTGCAAGAATATCTTTAAAATCTATCATGTTTTGAGCAAGTTGAGTATTGATTGTCTTTTGCTTTTCAATGAATGCATGCAATGTTTCCTCAAGATTTCTTCTAGAAGGTGGAGTATAAGGAGGTTTATATCCATGAGAATTGTGGAAATTATGGTGTGCTTGAAATGATGGTTGTGAAGTTTGTACATTGTTATTATCACTCTTCCAACTAAAATTTGGGTGATTTCTCCAACTAGGGTTGTATGTTTGCGGATATGCGTTGTCATTGGCCCTTTGAAAACTGTTTAAAGCATGGGCTTGTTCATGGAGACATTCCTTAAAAAAAGATAAGGTTAGACAATTATTGGTTGAGTGTTCATTTGTTTCATATATTTGACACATAATGTTTTCAACAAATTTTAATTGACCACTTTTTTTCAATTCCAATGCCTCGACTTTTCTAGCTAAAGATGCAAACTTGGCTTGAAGGTCATGATCTTCCCTAAGGTTGTACATACCTCCACTAGATGTATGAGGTTGAGTTTTACACGGTGCCGCATAAGTACCCGCGGTGTCCTAATTTTGAGCATTTTCAGCTAACAAGTCTAAGTACTCCATTGCTTTAACAAGGTCTTTATCTCTAAAAGTTTCATTGCACATCAATTTAACCATTTGCCTATCTCTAGGTGTTAACCCTTCATAAAAATATGAAACCAATCTCTATGTTTCAAAATCATGATGAGGGCAAGTATTAAAGAAGTCTCGATACCTATCCCAACATTGGTAAAATGTTTCTCCTGGTTTTTGAGTGAAAGTGGTGATTTGTCTTTTGAAAGAGTTTGTTTTGTTAGATGGGAAAAACTTCTTTAAAAACTATTGTTACATTTTATCCCAAGCACGAATGGATCCTGGTCTCAAATTTTATAGCCATATTTTAGCATTATCTTTTAATGAAAAAGAAAAAAAAGCTTTAATCTGATGGTGTTCATGCTACAATTTGAGTCATTATAGGTGTTGCAGACCTTCTCAAATTCCCTTAAATGCAAGTATGGATTTTCTAAATCTAAGTCATGAAAAGAAGGTAAAGGTTGAATAATGTCTGACTTAAAATTAAAATGAGATGCATCAAGAGGAAAAACTATGCATGATGGTGCACTTGTTCTTGTGGCATTTATGTGGTCTCTAAGTGTTCTAACACGGTTATTCTCATTATTCCAATTATGAAATGATTGATTATCTTCTTCGGCTATATTTTCTGAAAATGATGAGGATACCCTACAAAGCCTACCACTTGATGTACATGACCACACTCTCATACACGTGTAGGAATAGAATAAAAGGAAGAAGAAAACAAAAGAAGAAGAACAAAGTTATATATAGGAAAAGTGAAAATAGAAAATAAAATAAAAACTATAATTTGTACAAGAACTTACTTCCCCGACAACGACGTCAAAAACTTGACACGACCAAAAGATTGATGTCTTCTCCCAAGTGCAGGAGTGTCGAAGTAATAAATAACCTGGCAAGACCGGGCTCGAACCACAGGGAGGTTAATTGTATTAATTATAGATAACAACAACAATAATAATAACAATAACAATAACAACAACAACAACAACAACAACAACAACAATAGTAAAGAAAAAGAAGGAGAAGAAGAAGATGAAGATGAGAACTTTGAGATGAAATATTAATGTAAGGATTAAATAATAATAATAACAAATGTCAAGGTTAGAGGTTCCACTAATGGTATGTCAAACAAGTATAGTATAAAATCTTATTATTCAATTGGAAACTACACACAAAGGAGGTTCCAATCAGATTATAAATTGTTAATATGATCACATTAGTTATCTTATTTGATTAATGCTAATACTTGTAAATCTCGTCAAGCATTCATGATTATAACTTATGTTAACAACAAATCAAGTTTCTTTTATAGCTCAGGTCTCGGTTATACCATACAGTATGGACTATGAAAGTGCCAAGCATTTGTTGTACCAAGTATTATACAATATAAATCTAGATTAGTCATTTAACAAGCAAAGTATTAAAGACTGAACAAGATAACAAATACAAAACATGTTAGTATTAAATATTAAAGTCCATATTAAGTTTACACTATACTTATTCTTACACCATTAGTGTAACCTTTTCACATTGACATAATAAACTTAACTAAACATAATGAAAGAAAGAAAAATAAATAATAAAAATAAAAACATAAATAAAATAAAAGTTAAGTAAATGAAAGGAAATGAAAGGCATAAACTTGATATTAATGAAAGCAAAGCATAAACATTACAAAAAATGAAAGAAAGAGCATACAAAGAGAGAAAGCAAGAGCATGATCTTGATCTGAAAACTAAGATACCTAAATGCATGGCAAATGCCTCCTTTTATAGGCCAAAATTGGGAACTATTGCTTTGATGACTAATTGATGAGTGGGTGACCAACTCTTGACTTGGTGACAATTCTTAACTTCTCTTATCTGCCCAAAACATCATTGATAACGTCAAAATTAGAACCACTTGAAAACATGAAAGTTGTAGGAAATTATCTCAGATTTCTTAGGTAAACATTTGAGGTCATTTGGACTTCTAGAACTCCAGATATGGGCCAAACACTGAACAAGGCTCAGGCTGGAGGACAGATTCGTACTTCTTTGTTGTTGCTACAATTTGGACTTGAAAATGACCTTTTTAAATCTTAGGCTCCATATGAAAATTGGAGGCCTATGTCTTACCTTTCCATCCATATAAAGTAAATCTAAATCTGAGATCTACAACTCCAAATATGACCCAATTACCAAACAGTGTTCTGGTTTGGACTGCACCGGCATCTCTTTTCTAAGCTTGGTCATCTCTTTGTCCTTTCAATTTCAGTTCTTAAACTCGTCAATCAATCATTTCATTTATGTGATAGACCTGTATTTAAAATGAACATTTACCAAAAGTTAAAGGTATCTTATATTATTAGATATGTTATTATAAAACATGCTTTAGTTAAAGAGTTATTAATACTTCAAGTGTAAAATGATAATATAAAACCTTGATAAAAATACACTTTTAAGTACTAATCATATGCATGTAGGAAAATATTAATTAGTAGCTTTATATTAAAGCCTAATTCAATTTTTGTTTTTTATTGCCAATAATTTCATCTATCCTTTATTATTATTATTGTTGCTATTATTGTTGTTATTGTTGTTGTTTTTATTATCCCACCTTGTAAATTGATAGTTACTACTTAACTAACAATGTTTTAGCATTTCATCTAGAAGATAATACAAATTAATAAAAAGAACTAAACTCATCCAAAAGTGATAGTCAAAGAACTCGGATGAAAACAAAAACCAATGGTGGTCAGGGTCGGAAAAAAAAAAAAGCAACATGAAAAAGGAAGTCGAACCTATATCTAGATTAGAAGGTATAACAACAAACCAAAAAAGCACCAAGAAAAGGAAAAAAAAAGGAATAATAAAAGGAGCTTAAAGATAAAAAAAAAAAAACACATTAATAAAAGTCAATTTTTAACTTGATGCACTTCAAATAGAAAAGGAAATGATTATGTTTGTTACAAAACATAAAAAATAAATACAATTTACCATATGAGTTGTTAATGTGCCTCCCGTCTATGAACACCAGAGATACAATGCACCTCCCTAAAATTTCAATTAGAATTTCAAAGCCGAAGAAAACACATCTAAATATACCAAACCATAATATGACAATTATCAATTCCACACTAATTTTATTTTCTATCAAAATGTGAACTAAACAATAAAATTAACAAAATATAATCAATAACCAACTAATTATCCATAATTTATTAAATTGAAACTTATTCAACCTAATGATACATTTTAATTATCATCAATTTCATAAAAAAAAAAATTCTCAAATTGTCAACTTAACTATAAAATTGAAAAAACATAAATGGTACCCATTAAATTACCCATTATTTTTTAATTATAACACAACTAAGTTACAAAATCAAACTCAATTTCATCAATTGAAAAATAAAATCAATTTCTTGCAAAACTCAAACAAACCTAATATATAAATCATGTATTAAAACAACAAAACTATCAAGGGAAAAGAAGTGAAACACTTAAATACACAAGCCAACTACAAATACATTAAATAATCTTAATAAATTAACCTAAAACATAAATGAATTATAAAAATAATAGATATGTTTTCTTCCTTGATGGAGTGAAGGTTTACAAGACATCTAACTAAGAGAAAGAATTTAATACTACTAATAGATGCAGGTCAATATCGGTGGGTTGGGTGGCTTAATTTGAGATTCATATGGTATTTTTCAAGTTTTTTCAAGTGATAATACAATGAAAAATGAGTTTTTAGATTAAGAAAATAAGAAACTCAACTTGATGGCCACCTCCCTCATGATCAAAATTTGAACCAAAGAATGATATGTCATTTACCAATACAGATGACATGTTATATGTTTATTTATTATTTTTTTCTAATAAAAGGGTCTTTCATCTCTAAACAAAAAGATAAGAAAAAGAATGTCAAGAGTGTTCTGGCTTTCAGGTCCACAGGTGTCAAGTCTTCTTTTTATTCACTTAAACCCAATATCCTAGGCTATGATGCCTGATCTCTTTTAGTAGTTTTTTTTTCTTTCTAAAATAGTTTTTTTAGCTTTTTATCAAAATACATGATAATAAAATACTTGATATAATATAATATACCATAATCATCAATAAATATTTACTAATGAAATTATTGCCCATAAATGTTCTTGTTTAGTATAATATTTTTGTTGGTAAATGTACCGATAATTATATTCCTAATAAAATGACCAATGAAATAAAAATAATTGATGAAATATTCTTCAACAATAATTTTTATGTCCATTATTTCTTTAATAATTGTACTTCTAAGTGGATCAAGCTTTAAACACTAACATAATATTTCCTTCATATTTTGTTAATTTTTGTTAGTGTCTGTTAACTATAATCATTTACAGATAAGAAATGACTTCCATTTGAAAAATGAAGAAATTACATGGCAAATGCAATTATCCGGGTCCTTAGCGTATTTGTGTCCATATCCTAACATGATTATGGTGTTGTCGATCTTAAGCGACTATCTATGAACATTAAAAGATTTTCCCTTAATGCAACCAGATTTCCCGAATTCCACCACATCTCGTTTCTATTTGAGCCATCTATGCTTTTTGGCAACTACTCCAACATCGGACCTATAAGAAGAAAGATGTCACGTTAAAATAAAATATTTGAATTGGTTATGAGTTTAAAGATTCAAGAGTAATACTATAGGTTGATTACTCTTCTGATATTGTTTTCTCTTCTTTATTCACAAGCATAATTTACTATAATAATGCTGGTAACACTATTTCATATCAACTAGGAGACAACTATGTTAAATATTTATAAACACAAAATTTAATTTATTTTTAAAAAAATATATTTTCATAACAAAACTTACTATATAGTTTTAATAGGACAATATTTTTTAGAGACCTGTCATATATAGGTGTTAATACATATTATTATAAACGCTATTTAAAAAAAAAGATTATCGTGACTATCTAAACCTCCAGATTAGAAATTATGATGATGTCATTATCTTATATCAACTAAGAGACATGAATTTTATTCACAAGCATAATTTATTATAATGATACTAGTAACACTATCAACTAGGAGATAATGACCTTGAATACTTATAAATCAAGAGGTATCTTTTTATAACTCACTATATAATTTTAGTAAAATAATATTTTTTAGGAGATTTATTATATATAGGTGTTGACACATATCATATGAGCGCTATTTATAGAAAAATTAGTCATATATGTGTGACTATCCAAACCCTCTATTAATAATTATGATAATATCATTATCCTATATCAACTAAAAAACAAAAACTTTAATCACTTATAAATACAAAGTTCCCCTCTTTTTCCCATAAATTTTTTAGAACAAAAGTCACTATGTAATTTAATTAGGACAATATTCTATTTTTAAGAGACCTACTATATAAGGGATTGCGCATCCATGGTCAAATAGCAACATTGGATGGACATGAGTGTTGCAAAACAAACTCCCCTTGTATCATGCTGAGAATTTGCTGTACATTTTTCGTAATTTATTGCATAAACCCCCTCAATAAGGCAGATCACATGGTCTGTTTTCCCTTCACCAAATCAGACGGCTGAGGCAAATCCTACCAAATCACCTAATACCCAACAGCCATACGATCTGTCCCATATCCAACTTATGGTGCTGGCCTTTAATTCTGTTTTTAGGAGGCAGAGTCCCCACTTGTGCCTCTCATGTGACCGACCACTAAGCCTTGTGTGACCTGTCATTGCACCCACTATGTCCTACCTTTGCTTTCTTCTCTGTGCTTGTATAAAAAAAAATGATTATATATACAAATAAACCTTTCTGGTCACCGAAAATTATAGAGTTAACAAACACTATATAACACACTGAAACCGTCGAGCCAAAACCTAACCAAAGTTCCAAAGACGAAAATTGCAACCCTTGCCCATCACCAAGAAAAAAAAAATGGCACAGCCTCTTGGACTTGAAATCACAGAGCTAAGGTTGGGTCCCCCGGGCAGCGAAAAGGGACCAAAAAATGAAAAGAAAAGGGTTTTCTCAGAGTTGTCCGGCGAAGCAAACAGCACAACCGATGGGCGAAAAACCCAAACAACGAGTCAAGTTGTGGGGTGGCCTCCAGTATGTTCCTATCGAAAGAAGAATAGTTTCAACGAGAAAGATAGCCATGAAACTTCAAAAATTTACGTGAAAGTTAGTATGGACGGAGCTCCTTTTCTCAGAAAAGTTGATTTGGGCATGCACAAGGAGTATTCGGATCTTGTCGTCGCGTTGGAGAAGTTGTTTGGCTGTTTTGGAATCGGTGAGTCTTCTATCATCTATTTACAGTGCTATTAATATCTAGTTTTTATGCATGGTATACACATTAAGCTTCCTTAATTATACCGAGCTAGCATTAACTGTGAACGTTTAGCTAGAAGACAAGGTAGGCAGAGTTTCACATCTATAGACCATGCAGCATTATATGTATGTGTGTATGTATGTGAAAGAAATACATACATCGAAAAAAACCATCATTTATGTGTCATGCGCTAAAATTCATACAAGAAACATAAGGACCTTTGCCGAGCAGGCAGTCATTATGGTAGTATAGACAAACTGTAGTGGAAATAACTCAGATAATAATAGATTGAGAAGTCGTACAATAAATGTGAAAACCAGCTGGAGTACTCCAAATATGTACATGCACACTTTCTACAGTATTTATAAGATTGCCCACAAGTAATTTGGAAGTAAATAAGAGAACAAAGTTTATTATTTTATGATCCTTTAATTAGAGAGAAAAAGTAAATGGCCATGATAATTATTTGTAAAATAATATTATTGGCAGGCAAAGCCTTGAAGGATACAGACGACTGCGAATACGTTCCTATATATGAAGACAAGGATGGAGACTGGATGCTAGTGGGAGACGTGCCATGGGAGTAAGTCTCTTATCCAACCAGTAACACCGCCCTTTCTTCTTTTTTTATTTACTTGAAGAACGGCATATAAATATAAATGAATTTGTAGCGTTCAATCAATTGTTAGCGGGGCTGATTGCCTGGTGGCCGGAGCATATGTGCTCACGAGGGATTAAAATCATTTTTTCAAATTATTGGTGGGAAAGGATAGTGCTCATCATATTAGGGTTTTGAGAAAGGGTTAGATATTGAATTTCAACTTGTTCTTCTGTTAAAATTTGAAAAACAAATTGTGCAAATTAATTTTTGAAAATTTTCTAGTATTTTTGTATGGTTTTGATCGTGTATTGATATTAAAAAAGAAATTTTTTTATATATATATATATTCAAACAAAAAGTATTTAGAAAAAAACTATATTTTTTAACATCTTTTTTTTTCTGTGAAATTGTTGGGGTGAGGTAAATTTATAAGTATTTTTAGATTATTTTGATGTTAAGAATAAATTTAAAAAAAATAAAAACTATCATTATATATTTTTAAATAAAAATATTTTTAAAAACAAACATCAACACTCTAGAGGTTACATGGTGTGGTAAATTTGTAACACTTGTTAAAATATTAAGGGAAAAAAAGAAAAACCACGCCAATTCCCTTCAAAAAGGTGTGTCGGAGGTAATTAAAAGGTTAATCATGACCAATATTTTCTTTCATTCAATAGCTTTGACTCCTCCAACCAAGAGATGTGGCGGTGTTTTCCCTCTCCTCTTATGATTTCGCATCCTAATTATCCCCTTTAAGAGTCACATGTCTATTTTTGCTGCCTCTATATTCTGGAAGATGCCTCCCAATGTTCCTTCTCTTTCTCACCATTTGCGTGCATTACAAGCCAAATTGACCCTGGATCTTGATGTTTGTTCTTGACTACTTCAGCCTTCATTCATACAGCCACTGCTCTTTTTGTCTACTGTGTCCAAAGCGGACGACAACATGTCTGTAATGATACTTTCTTGAACCTAAGCTCCGCGTGAGAATTTGCATTAATCAACGCCATCAGACTTGACTTCGTGTGAAATTCACATGTTACCCTATTGCACTACAGCATTTAGGAAAGTAAATGGAGCCTCATTGTTCATATCAAGTTTTTCAATTCTTCTTTTTAAATTAAGCCTTCCTTTTCTTTTCTGACATGATTTTTTTAATAATAGTTCGTGTTGTATTTAGATAAATTAAATTTATAAAATATTATCAAGAAAAAATTTACATGATTTAATTTTACATTCAAATTATGCAAAAAATCAAATTAAAAATTTTTTTATGTTAATTTTATTTTTTTCTTAATTTTATTTTCAGACTTTTTTATTAATCACTCTGGTTATTTTTAGACTATCCGAAGTCCTTTGGGTTATGTCAGAGCTACTCTTATATTGTTTAATATTAAACTCTTGATAGACAAATAGTTAGATTAAGAGATTTTTTTTGTTAATTTCATCATCTAATTTTTTTTTTGCCAGTCAATCAGGCTGTTTTGAATCGACAAAGTCTACTGAGTTATTTCGAGTTAATTTTCATATAATTTAATTTTAAATTTAGACTAGATAATAAATTATATCAAAAATTTTTAAAATTAATCTACTTAATAACAACATTAAATAATTATCAAGAATTTATATTTTTAATTAATGTGAAGAAAAATGTAACTAGTAATTGGTTGGCAATTAATTTTACATGAGATTTTGCATCACTGCTGGTCATAACTAAAATTATAATTACGCGTACTTATTGCTTTGAAAAAGAGATGAACACAAGAGAGAGAGAAATGAGAAATGATTTTATTTTATTTTTTTCATTTTTTTGGTGTGATTGTGATTCTCTGTCTTATTCTCTATTTTACTCTTCTTTATCTCTCTTTTAATATTGTAAATATTGATAATTACACTATGAAATTTGTATGGATCAAGATTTAAGTAAAACTCTTGTTGCCATTGGAATCTTTGAATTTGAATAATTTCTTAAGTGGATTGTTTATGGTTAACTACTGTGAGCAATGTTGCTGTTTCTTTTTTCTTTTTCCTTTTCTTTTATAAGATTGTGAATTTGAAAATATTTGTAGAGAGATATATAATGGCGATTTTGGCATTCGATGAGTCCTAGCAACTTGCAAGTAAATTTAGGTTTTTTCTTTTGAAATTGTTGGGCCACATACTGCCGACAAACGCAACTTCCTTATAATTGTGCTGGGTAGATGGCGATAATGTCCATAATGTCAAGGCATCGGTCATTATTATGGAGTGGTTCTTGCAACATTTCCTTTCAATTATGATAATTTATTCTTAAAGTTCTACAATAATTTGTTTTTCGCTTAGATTATCGATCTATGTCGATTTTATGCCAATGTATTAACCATATTCTAAGAGAATATACCAATTAATTACGAATAAATTAAGGAAGCTGCTCTATCGAAGGATGATGGGATTAATTTATTTTTCCGGTGGGGGGGTAAAACTAGCTGCTTTTGACATTTTAATTTATATTCTGTATGCTGAAACAAAGCTAAATAAATAGCCTGCGATTTATTTATTTATTTATTTATTTTTACAGGATGTTTATTGAGTCTTGCAAGAGGCTAAGGATAATGAAGAGGTCAGAAGCCAAGGGTTTTGGACTGCAGTCAAGAGGTGCTCTTCAGGGAAGTATTTCAAGAGATGATCGTGACTGAGAAAACAAACAAAATATTGAATTCGGAAGAATTTGACTGGACTTCTTCGTAAAGAAAATTATTTCTGTTTAATTAGTGATGGTCGATTAAGATCAAATCATGGTTCATCATCCAGCTATAACTGTGAGACCTATTTTTATGTTTGAATCCAGAGATAAAGAACTCTAGATAGAAAAGACAACCTGCTTGTTTATGATCATAAATTCATGCTAGCTGTTATATTTGCTGCTGACATTTTTTCTTAAATCATGAATTGCTTATTGTTTTCTTTTCTTTACTTTTCTTCGAAGGAGACTTTCCTTTTCTGCTATTATTTATAATTGACCATGTCGCCCATCAATCCCATTGCTCATATCTCCCCCCAGGCACTCATTTTCATCAAAATCAATCATAAAACTAAATTAGATATGCTAGAATTGTAATAATTCATGGATTTTAGGCACTCATGTTCATCAAAATCAATCATAGAACTAAATTAGATATGCTAGAATTGTAATAATTCGTAGGTTTGAGGCACTCATTTTCATCAAAATCAATCATAAAATTTAATTAGATATGCCAGAATTGTAATAATTCATGGGTTTTGTATTTTTGTAAAAGTGAAGGGTATAATCTTAAACATACCAGTAATTTCTCATCATTCAGGCATCAAACATCATTTGATTTATTGTGATTAAAGAACTGGTCAGCACAATCCAGGACAGAAATTCAAGCTCAATAGCATAACTGAAAAGAACCCTATGCAACTAAGCTAATTAAGGGAGCATTTCTAGAACAAAGGCCCATGTTCTCATGTTCCGATACATGAATTAGTTGCCTTCGAGAAGATTAACGCACATGATTATGTTTCTTGTCCATCCACCAATATAATATAATCTTTGTTCTGGGTACAGAATATATCTAATATATCCATTCTCACATAACTAGATTTTCTTTATACAGTTAATTACTAAATTAACTTACTAATTAATTGTGGTTCGATTCCGACACATATAAAACATTCAAATGTGGACCATGTGGAGGTGATCAGTTTGGTTAAGGAAGTTGAGGGTCTTGGATTAGTTAAATACTATATACACACACACACACAGACCCCCTTGTCTGTCCCTATACTTTTCCTTACACTTGTGAGTTCTTAATCGACTGCGCAGAGATGGTTTTTTGCTGGGGCTTTGACCGTCTCCTTGCAATGAATTTAGCTTTCCAATATATGAAAAGAAGGAAACAAGGAGTAGCTTTTTAAGGCTTTCGTGCGATACTTTGCATGAAGTCTCCTGTAGTTGATTAAAAGAATAGTTGATGCCTGCCATTTTGTAAAGTGTGTTGCTTGAAGTAATGGGTAACGTTCACTTTGTAATTTCCCAAAAAAGAAGACGACGTTCGCATTGTTTTTTATGACAGTTCAATAAATTATGGAGGAGTTATGTAACAGTTTCATGACTAATTAAGTGACCAGGAGAGCTGAAAGACATGACAGAAAGGAAGGTCTAAAAATTAAACAAAATGATGAATCAAGTTAAAAACAGTGAGATCACAATGTTTACGAGGAAATTTGGCAATGCTTGATTTCCAAAAGTGCTCAAGGAAGATGAAGTGGGGAGGCAGAAACTGGTCTGGGTGCCCATCCAACTTGCGGGCAGATCAAAAATTGATTCAATCATTAAAAAAAATATGGGTGATGTGAATTTTTTTAATTTTTTGATGATGATGAAAACTATGGAGTGCCCATTAAAAGATTAGTGATCAGTATATTCAATAAAATTAATTAATCTTCATATACATTATAATTGTTAGAAAAATGATAAATAAAAACTAAACTAGAACTCAAGATTACGTGTTAATATTTTTATTTAATTTGAAAAAAATTAAATAAAAAAATAATAATCAATAAAAAATCTAATTTATTTACTTAATTTCATCTTTGACGTGGTCCGTGGCTTGAGTTTAAAATAAAAATTCCAATTCATCATTGTTTTAGCTTTTATCTTAACTTGTGAGGCTCAACCGCAAAACAACGAGCCACCAAAGAATATAATTAAAAAAAATAAAAAATCTAGGAATGAAACGAAGAAACGACACCAAATTAATAAATTGACATGGCAACCTTTAAATTTGCTACTTATGCCATGACATGAGACGAGCACAATAAGTCAACCTAGTATGGCTATTTGTCCCCTTTCCTTTCCTTTCTTCCCGATGGGATCTTAATTACGATTGTTGGGATGAAACCTCAGACAAGATTGAATAGTAATTCATCAATGAAGGATTAAAATAAAAATAAAAATAAAAATAAAAGACAGACAAAAAAAAACCCGATGAGGGATCAATTTTTTAAAAAAAAATCATATTTAAAATGAAAAATATATGCTCAATAGTGTGTGAAAAAGTCTTGCGGCCGAACTTATTTAAAAATATAGTTATAATTATTTTTTAAATAATTTTTAGTATTAAAATATATATTAATAAATTTTTTATTTAAAAAATTTAATTTTAACATTAACACATCAAAATAATTTAAAAATAGTAAAAATATATAAATTTAAAGTAAAAAAATAAAAAAATTAATTTTTTTTTTTAAATTTTAAAATACAAGAACAAACCAGCCTTAAACAGCAATTGTGATTTTTCTCTTAACTCCGTTCACTACGTTTTGAGGCAGCATTGAGATCATCACAGTGTTTTCTCTACAAATATAAAGTTATTTGTAGAGATTCATCTAACAACTTAGCCTCAGTTTTTAGATTAAAATGCACAAGACTCGTTAATGATATATCTAACATGAATAAAAATGATTAGGTTTGTATATTCCATGAAATGAAAAGAATTCAAATGATCAAATGTCTGACTTGCATCTTTGTAATGAATAATTTGGTTGAAAAGCAAAAAGAATTAGAAAAAAATCCACGTGAAATTAAGAATGATTTCAACGATGTGGACATGACAGGGTCCCCTTATGGCCGTTGCATTTCCCTCCCCTTGTATATTATATGTTTCTAAATCAAACCATGGATGGCTTTCACATAATGGAAATTAAAACTAAAATATGAAGATAAATTGAGCTAATTCATCCCCTAATGATAGAACTTGTGTGCAAAACAGGGTTATGACCAAATTGATTTGATCCAAGCAGCATTGTCCATTTTTATTTCTTACCAATATAAACAAGAAATATAAAGTGGGTTTTATAGCCTCCAATTTCACCCAAAAAAATAAAACGAGGATTATACTAAATAAAAGAAAAAATTGGAGCAAAACAATTATACATGACACGATGGAAAAGAGTCATGTATTAATCTCATGTCTAGCTCAATAATTATCCTAACTTGTAGATATTTCTTTGTCTGGTTGAGTGCTCTTGTCAATCTAATTACTTTCATTTTTGTTTAGTGTTGTGTTTTAAATAAAAATTAAAGAAATTTTAAAAAAATAATTTAAAAATAATTTTTTATTTTGTATATTATTTTAATATGCTATATCTTAAATAATTTTTAAAAAATAAAAATATATTATTTAATATATTTTTAAATAAAAATTACTTTTAAAAATAACTACTCCTACAATAAAAAATCTTAAATACCAAACTTGAGGGTAACTTAATTAATCAGATTTTGAGTTTATTTTTTTATTGTTCATGAGTTTAAATTATTTTAAAATTATTAAAAATTTATATAATTATTAATTATAAAATTAATTAAAATAAACATAAACTTATCCAAATATTTATATTATTAATAATAATAAACAAAAATTTCAAATACCACTTCATCTATGAACCTAAAAGAAAAATAAAAAGGAAAGTTTCAAATACCACTTCATCTATCTGGATGTATGAACCTAAAAGAAAAATAAAAAGGAAAGGAAAAATGGGGCCCAGTATCAACAAAGAAAAACATGACCACATGGCTGTTTGCGGGACCCACATGCTAATTTTGATGTCTTTGGGCGGGTCTTTCTTTCATTTCTTTTCCGGTGGGCAGCACATGGACTTCTCTCGAAGAAAAGTTGGCTTCAACTTTAAGAACCCAGACATGTGGGTCCCATGTTCCTCCTCTTAAACGACCTTCCTCGCACGAGCGAGAGCGAGAGCTCAGCCCTGAAGGTGCTGCTTCTGTACGTGCAGATTAATGACGTCTTCCACTTATGGATACCTGTTCTTTTAAATTCTGCCTCTGCTTCATCTGTGCCTCGCCAATACCATACATACCCGCGATGATGGTAATATTAACACACGATGAGCTTGTGTCATAAATTTGTTCTTAAGAACTATTTTTTTCTACGATAAAATTATTCTTAGATTAGTTTAAAAACATATTCCTTGCATGGAAAATAAAAGTATTATTAGATTAATAACATGCTTGTTCTTAAGAATAAATCTTTCTGAATACTAACTTAAAATTAAAACCCACAAGAAATTATTCTTAAAAAAGTCGAATGGTGGTTTGTAAAATTCAAAATTGAACATTTTTGGAAAGCAAGTTAATTAGCAGGATCCCAATAAAATTAATAATTAAAAGTCAAGTCTAAATAAAATTAAATGGCATAATTCAAAATGATTTATTATAAAACTAGTCTTTTAATTGTTGAGAATCACAAGGTTTGGGGAAGGTATTTTTGTGCTGAGAATTTCTTTTTTAATAAAATATGTTTAGAAATATAATTATGGTGGTTTTTTAAATTGTTTTTTTATTTATAAAAGTATTTAATAATATTTTTTTATTTTTTATTTTTTTTAGATAAATATATTAAAATATTTTGAAAACATTAAAAACATATTAATTTAAAATAAAAAAATTAAAATATTTTTAAAATTATTTTTAAAATGCAGTGCCTAATACATACTAATCATAGCTTAAAAATCACTTAATAACACAAATATGACGAGACTAAGCTTTAACTATTTGACCAATATTCAGTGAAGAGAGGGATTAGATTCCATTAACAAAGGGAAAGCAGAGGGAAGGAGTTGAACCGTAAATTCAACGTTTTAATCAAGTAAACCACAATCAACATTTATACATACATACATACATACATATATATATATATACATACATATATAACCTGAACTTGACAAATGAAAACGACCCGGTCGGACCAACCGACCATACGGCCCAAACTTTAAAGCACTCCAAATCACAGGCGATCAACTCGTTTATATTCTGTCACCTACCTATATGGACAAATCGCAACCGCTCCTTCTTATCACACGTGTCAATAAGAGAGTGGTTAGATAATCGTGCCGGCCAGCTTCCTATATTAACCCACAAGTGCCAAAGTGGTTGAGTCACATAATTTTGAGGAGTGCCTGCCTTTTTCATTTCAACACGTTAAGTGCCCTGCTAGAATTCATCGTCGCGGATAGTAGCGTACAGAAAATGTCACCGGAAAATGGTTCAAGCTTGCTGGAATCCGATGCGGCCAACGTGAGTTTCAAGGAGACAGAGTTGACCTTAGGGCTGCCTGGTGAGTCTCGTGGGCTAGCATTAATAGAGAAAACAAGTGGCAAGCGTGGGTTTTTGGAGACTGTTGATCTAAATCTTGGAAGGCCATCTAACGTTGATTCTGATCATAACAAATATTCTGGGGAGTCCGAAACGGATGTGCCAAACACGGCTAAGCCTCCGGCAGCAAAGTAAGATATAAAGATTATTATTCATTGTTACATTTCTTCTTACAGTCATATTATAAAGTAAATCAGAGCTAATTCATTTTTGTCCCGTGGAATCAATAAAATCATGTTAATCCATTTTTTTTAGCTGCATATAATGATGGGCATGTTTTTTTCTTTAATATTTTTGAATTCTTTCTAAATAAATATTTATGAAGTGCAATCATAAATCCCATTCAAATATATACATATTGCACTTCATAAATCCCTGAAGTCACCGAACTATTTAGAGACAAATATGTGTGTGTGTGTGTGTGTGTGTGTGTGTGTGTGTGTGTATAAAATTAAGATTAATTAAGTCTTGAATTGATTATGAATTGATTTAATTACAGAGCACAAGTGGTGGGGTGGCCACCGGTGAGGGCGTTTAGGAAGAACGCAATGAAGAGTTGTAAATACGTAAAGGTAGCTGTAGATGGAGCTCCATATTTGAGAAAGGTTGACCTGGAGATGTACAACAGTTATCAGCAGCTCTTGAATGCCCTCCAGGACATGTTCTCTTGCTTCAGCTTCACCATCCGTATGTGCTCCATGAATTAATAATTAAGATTCAGTATTTTATTTTTTTCATTTGCAAAGGGTATTTTAGTCATTTAATTTGGTTGAATTATTGTTGCAGGCAACTATTTGAACGAGAGGACACTTATGGAACAAGAAGTGAATAATGGAGCCGAGTATGTATCTACTTATGAGGACAAGGATGGCGACTGGATGATGCTTGGGGATGTACCCTGGAAGTAAGTTTCCCAAAGTGCCCTTAAAAATTCATAGCAATTTTTTAGAATAGTTTGTTTTTATTTTTTATGTATTTTAAATTTTTTTTTATTTTAAATTATTTTGTATTTTGAAAATGTTTTTTAAAAAGTTGTTTTTATTTTTTTATTATTTTAAATTATTTTTTTATTATTTTAAATTATTTTAATGTATTGATGTTAAAAATATTTTAAAAAAATTAAAAAGTATTATTTTAATATGTTTTTGAATGTAAAAAAAATTATCGCACTCTGAATAACCTCAATGATAGGTGATCAAGATTTTTTTAACAATTAATGCTTGAATGTCCATGTATTTATATACTTTTTATTATTATTATTCACAGAATGTTTGTGGAATCATGCAAGCGTCTACGGTTGATGAAAAGCTCAGAAGCAACTGGATTTGGTAATTTATGAATTTCCTTGTCTTTCTAGTTGCATCTATTAATTATTTTGTGCATTGAGAGTATACTTCATGATTTTGGAGCACGCATGATCCACATGATTTATTTACTTTTTATTTATAAATAAAATCATAATTTATAATTGTTAAAAACTAATATGAAAATAATTTTTTTGATATATATATATAAGTAAATAAATTATTGATGTAGAAAAACATTATTAATAATCGAAGCGAGATTAACCCATGTACTTTGTCTTAATTTTACAGTAAACCTGTAAAATAATGCTTTCTTTTTATTATTGTTACAGCTCCAAGGACACCTTCAAAATGCTCAAGCTCGAGTTGATGATGAAGCCAGCTTTTATAAGAACATCCCTTGGAACCATGATATAATTGCTGTACAGTGGCTTTTTGTCTTCGTTTTTTACCTATACCATTAGGTTCTAGTTGGAGGTTTTCATTAGAAATAGAGAAATAAGAGAGACCAGCCAATACATGAATTGCATTATAGTCTTGGTTGAAATTGATGATGTGGACTCTCCCAATTTTCAATATTTTGCTATACCTTTTCGTTGAATACATATGGTAATATAATATGGTATTTTTTAGATCAATTTGGATTCTTGTTACTGCTATTGCTGTTTCTGGTAAATAAAATGAAAAAAAAAAATGCCCATCAATTTATATGAAACCTTGGTATGATCTACTATTTTAAATATTTTTTATTTTATTTGACAAGGAAAGCTTGATAATGATGACTTTTCCCTGTAAAAATATTTGAAAAAGAACATGTGTTTCATCTGATTTTTAGGATTTGAATAATTTTAAGATATTTTAATGTTAATAGGTGATATAAAAATATCTGTGGTTTTTATTGTGTGTTTTTAAATAAATATAAATTTTTAATCCAGAAAACTTTACCTTGTAATTTTTTTCACTATCACAATAGTAGTTAAATTCTGAATGGAAATAACTAGGAACTAGTTTTTTTTTAATTTTGCCGATATATCACATGTTTTTTAATTTTTTAAGAAATAATGAGCCAACGATATAGCCATGTATGCAAGCCTAAGTGGTCTAGCATGTCAAGGCCTTAAAAAAAACACGGTTATGTGAGTCTAGGTCACACATGCACTCTATTAAGTTATTGAATACATTGAAATGCATAATTTAAGTTATGATTTTTGTGAGTTAATTTAAGTTAATTAAAATTAATTTAATATAAAATATTTAAAAAAAACAAATAAATAAATATCAACTTCAATTTTTTTTTTTAAAAAAAAAATTTCCACTCATTGAGGTTGCCTAACCTAAACCCACGTGTTTGAGTTTTTTTAAGGCTTTCATACGCTGGGCCAGTCAAGTATGTTCATTGACCTATTCTCTTTTTTAATCTTTAATATTGAGTTTTTTTATAGATTTTTTTATTTTTTTAATTTTATCATATAATATTGGAGTGATAGTCTTTTTTTATCATATAATTAAAATAAAAACATTTATTGAACCTATTAGAATTTACTATCCCGGGCATAAGTTTGGTGAATTAACTAGGTTAGCTAGAATTGATCCAAAACATCATCATCTTCATGTTATATATATATACATGCCAACTTTATTTTTTTTTAAGTCAAATCCCTTTTTAATGGTCATTTATATATCTAGTCTTTATTTTATATATCATTTTTTGTTTTTTAAGTTTTATTTTTATTTTTATTTTTAAACTTTTCAAGTCAACTGAATTACTTCTATATAATTTAATTGGAAATCCGGACTTTGACAAGAACTTGAGTCAGAGTTTTTAAGTTTGATTATTAAACTAGGTTTAGGTTTAATAATAATATTAAATAACTCCTTGTAACTTTAATATATATATATATTTATATATATTATGTTTAAGAAATTTTTAGTTCAACTCTCGACACGACATAATGATTGAACTAAAGTATTCTAACCTAAAAAAAACTATCTTTTATTTAATTTGACGTTCTACATATGTGAATTTTATTGAAAAACTACCCTTTATTTTTCCGTTTCATGTTAAATATTAATTGATCATTCAAAAAAAAATTATTTTCGATTGAAATGATTGATCCACACTTTAGTATTCTTTAAAGCAATCGACCAAACTTAAGATGTATAAGTTCTGAGTTAACTTTTTAGTATGAATACCAGGACCAAAAGGGTCAATTTTATATTCAATTCGCATTCACAGAATAGCTTAATTACTAGGTTACTTTTTATGCTGTGGAGCATGTGGAACCAAAAGTTTTTTTAATGCAAAAATAATATCTGGATCATGAAAAACTATTTGATATTATTATTAATTTAAATTTAATAAAAATTTTTAACACTAATAACAAGTTTCATCTTTAAAAGTAGTCAAACCAAACACCTTCTCTCTCTTTACCATTTAAAGTTGCAAAAATTATAAAGATTGTTGCATGTATGCGGTATTATGACGATCATCCATCCCTTATGAAAAAAATTAATGGTGTATCTCTAGCAAATAGAGAGACAAGAGATTCTTATCTCTTATCAGTGGAAACTTTGAATGGGAGTCGTCACCTAGTATTCTGATCACTAGAAACCCTAACTAGTCTCAAAGATCAGATACGGAAACTGGTTGCATAAATAAAAGGTATTAGCATCCCAAATACGCCCTAGTGAAGGTAGACTGTATTGTTTTGTCTGATAAAATCTAAAGTCATATTATGGTTTATAATGGTTGGTTTGTCTAAGGTTCAAGACAACCCTCTTTAATAAGTGATTAGTATTTAAAAGTGCATTTTTATTAAGATTTTATATCATCATTTTGCATTTGAAGTATCAATAACTCCTTAACTAAAGTATGTTTTATAATAACATATCTAATAATATAAGATACCTTTAATTTGTGCTAAATGTTCATTTTAAATGCAGGCCTATCACATAAATGAAAAGATTGATTGATGAATTTAAGAACTGAAATTAAAAGGACAAAGAGATGGCCAAACTTAGAAAAGAGATACTGGTGCAGTCCAAACCGGAACACTGTTCGGTAATTAGGTCATATCTGGAGCTGTAGATCTCGGATTTAGGTCTACCTTATATGGATGGAAAGACAAGAGAAGATAAGGATTGTCACCAAGTCAAGAGTTGGTCACCCACTCATGAATTAGTCATCAAATCAATAGTTTCTAATTTTGGCCTATAAAAGGAGGCATTTATCATGCATTTAGGTATCTTGTTTTTCAGATCAAGATCATGCTCTTGCTTTCTCTCTTTGTATTTTTATAATGCTTAAGTTTTGCTTTTATTAATATCAAGTTTATGCATTTCAATTCTTTTCCTTTACTTAGTTAACTTTTATCTTATTTATGTTCTTATTTTGTTTATTTATTTTTCTTTCTTTTATTATGTTTAGCTAAGTTTATTATGTCAAGGTGAAAAGGTTACACTAATGGTGTAAGAATAAATATAATGTAAACTCAATATGGACTTTAATGGACTTTAATGTTTGATACTAACATGTTTTGTATTTGTTATCTTGTTCACTCTTTAATACTTTGCTTGTTAAATAAATAATCTAGATTTATGTTGTATAACACTTGGTACAACAAATGCTTGACACTTTCATATCCCATACTGTATGGTATAACCGACACCTAAGCTATGAAAGGAACTTGATTTGTTGTTAACATAAGTTATAATCATGAATGCTTGACGAGATTTACAAGTATTAGCATTAATTGAATAAGATGACTAATGTAATCATGTTAACAATATATAATCTGATTGGAACCTCCTTTGTGTGTGGTTTCCAATTCAATAATAAGAGTTTATACTATACTTGTTTGATATACCATTAGTGGAACCTCTAACCTTGACATTTGTTATTATTATTGCTTAATCCTTACATTAATATTTGATCTCCAAGTTCTCATCATCATCATCTTCTTCTTCTTCTCTTTCTTTATTATTATTATTATTATTATTATTATTATTATTATTATTAGTACTACTACTACTACTACTACTACTACTACTACTACTACTACTACTACTACTACTACTACTACTACTACTACTACTACTACTACTACTACTACTACTACTACTACTACTACTACTACTACTACTACTACTACTACTACTACTACTACTACTACTACTA